>NC_083338.1:96696061-96847193 GCF_019175385.1 Lycium barbarum
CTAGACTTACCAGGCCCCCATATAAAGGGCATATTTGATCTCACGCGCACAGTTTGAGGATATATTTGCCACATTATGTACTAGTATAATTTATTTACAAACCAAACGCGTCCTTAAAGAATTAGGTTAAGCAGAAAAAGTAGAAAGAGGGGGAAAACTAGTGTGGTTAAAATCACAAGTTAAATATGCGATAGAAGGACAAAAAAAACACTGATGATGAATCAGTTGAAGAAAAAATCAGTTGAAGGAAAAAAGGCAACTGAAAAGAATCAGCAAAGAGGAAAGGACAGAAAGATGAGAATAGTAAATAGCGTCACCCAGAAGAAGTGAACAGCAAGAGCACAGACCATTGTCTGTATTCTGTTGGGAAGCAAAAAATAAGGCTAAAAAGTAGTTTGTAGGTTATTGTTTCCCAACAACTTATAAGCCTTTTTTGAGATGGCTTCTTGCTGAGAAACAGTACAAAGGAACTCAATTATGCATCTCTCACAAAACGTGACTCTGCTTCCCTCATCTATGCTGTCTTCTTTTCATGGAGGTTTCTCAATCTTGTTTCTTTCTATAACTATAATAATGCTCACTATTTAACTCTCCAACAAAGGATAATGAATATGATTGGATGCAAACTTATGGTAGGATAAAAATGCACAAACTTTATACGTTAATTGATTTTGTGTGATTGGAAGAAAGCATATTAGTCTGTTAAAAATTAATCGAGTTTGCCTCATGCTCTATTGTAGTTTATCTCAATTTTAGCAGCACATGATTTCTGTTGAGCCTTATTGTATTCGATTTTGTATTTGCTGGTCTTCAGAACAAAGTAGTATTACACTTAATATGATCTTAGGAAATGCTGTCAGGCTTAACATAGTGCAGAAGAGTTCAATTGTGCAGAATTGCAACGTGCAATATCAGTTGCATATGACTTATGAGATAGTTTCACAAGTATTAAACTATTTTCACTATCAAATAGTTAGAATCACAATCACCTGAAGTTTGATTAGAACTAGATATTAATTATCTGTAATAATAATAGACAGCGGCATTAATCTCACACAAGCTGTGACCATAAGCATGAGAACACATCAAATGAATCATTGCAGCAGTTCAAATTTCCAGTACAAAGCAATTTCAAGATATTATAATGAAAGTTCACAGAGGCAAACAACAATATGATTAAAATACAATAGATCACAAAACAAGAACCAGAATATGTGGGAAGAATGTCTACGTAAAAGTTCCCCAGAATTGGTATGACAAGGGGAGTTCTCAAATCATCTGTGCTAGTAAAAGCTAAGAGAACTAATGTGAAAAGCCCTCTTAGCCAGCCATCTTAGTCAAGCGGTGTACGGTACTTCTTGCCACCCTATTACCGGGATCAATTTTCATAACAGTTCTGAGGTCTTCCGCCCCAAGCTTGTACTTCTCCATACTCTCATACAACAGAGCACGCTGCACAAGGACGGAAACATTCGTGCCATCTTGTTCTAGCACCTGCACAACAAAATGCAGCAATAAGTCGTTACTCATGGCAATGTCTTTGCATCTAATCAGCCAAAGTTCTAAATACTGAGAAAGGTTTTTTCTTCTTTTCTTTTCCAGAATAATTTTTTGGTCAGACTTTCTCCAGTTACTTCTTTTGAACTTCTCTTTTGTATTATTCATATATTCATGCACATAACTTCCCACAGAAGATTGACAAAAACAAAAGTTACTTCAGAGAAGGTCTCTACTTTTCCTTTCCAGAGGCATCAAGAAAATAATTGATGCATATCTAGAAGGTAACCCAAGTCAAGTGGATCCCTCAAGTAGACCCTTTACGAGGAGAAGAACTAAGAACTTACAAATTTACGCAGACCCTCTCCCCTTGATGGCCTAATATATCACATGCTGGGATTAGGAGTGAAATAAACCAACTTACACAGACCCTCTCCCCTTCACACACCACTTACCTCCTTAGCTCTCCAAACCCCTTTTTGTTTTAAACCTTTTTTATGGCTGCTCACTTTCTTATGTTATTTTGCTTCATATGTTGACCACATGTATGACTGTCTCACTAATTTCTTCTTAATCATTGCCTAGTTACTTAGTATATCAGTGTTAATCATTTTTCAATGAAAAATAAATTGATATTTATAAAATGACATGGTGTAAATATGAAATATCGATTTCCACACTGCACTTTATATCTGCTAGGTCCTCAATCTGAATTATTAGTTCAGAAACTGTCCATGTAAAAGATACTGTTTGACAAGTAAACGAATCTAGATGAAGCATGTCAGCAATGACATGAAGAACACAGAATGGTAGTGTTTATGTTTGCACCATCTGGATTTAAAATTTTACCTTCTATAAGTTCTACAACTTTATTAGTGTCATAGGTGGTATAAGATAATATATGCGATGACGATACCCGAACAGCCAAGATTCTATATCACACACAATCAAAACCACATGTGAAATGTATAAAATAGCAAGAGAACATTGTTTATAACACTGTATCACCTTTTCTCTCATTGATGTTCATTCAAATTGTACTCAGCTTTACAAAAGAAAATATGGAGAATGCACCTACTGATGCGTGCTTTTAGTCAATACCACTTTCCCCTATTTAGTAAATTGTGTAAATGAGCAAATACTCTTCTGAAACTAGGATTTAATGAAAGCTTATTGCCTTATTTGTTATAGCTAGCCTGACTTTTACACTGCAAAAAAAAGTCTGTAAATATTTTTTTAAGTAAAACAAGGTGCAAAATCTTTCATGAAATACCATCAACAGCGCATTAAAACTAAATGACCATAAATTAATATCTAAAAGAAATAGAGGTCTTAGCGCGACAAACAAAGCATGGTTAATGATCATACCTTGGTACAGTCAGCCACGGCCTTCTTGTATTCTCCTACTTCTTTGTAACATGAAGCCCTACTTGAAAGAACCTCTGTTACACCAGCTTCATCACCGGCCTTCTCAAGAAGAATGACTGCCCACGACAACCATTTTATGGCATCAGCATATTGTCCCTGCTTGTGGTTGTCCATTCCTTTGTTCTTCGCTGCGGATGCACTGACACCGGAAGGCGGTGGTGGAAGCCCTTCAAGTTCAGTTGTCCCACTGCTATCGTTAGCACCCACAAACTCCGATTCAAACCCCCAATCATCACCCCCTGTAAACTGCTGGTTCTCACCCCCAGATGAAGCAGTAGTTGATGCAAAAAGCGAATCAAAATCACCCACACCCGAAGACTGAGTGGCAGAGGGTTGAGTCTGAGTATTAGCGAATCCAAAATCACCCACACCCGAAGACTGAGTAGCAGACGGTTGACTCGGAGCACTAGTGAATCCAAAATCATCTACTTTCGCATAAGCACCACCCGAATTCGACCCTGTTGAAGCGTTAACATTACTCGCAGCAAACGGATCAGATGGAAATCCTGATCCACCTGATTTCGCCGCATTTTGGAAATCCCCAAACACATTATCACCTGAACTATTCTTCTTAGTTTCTTTACTACTACTCGACTTCATATTATTCCCAGGCTTAGTCGAAAAATCAACGAGCGAACCAAACGGATCCTTATTAACACCCATCCCTCCAACTCCAACTCCACTTCCAGCCATAATTTTCAACGGTGTACCTCCAAGATTAGTGCTTTTACTATTACCACCACTCAGATTAACACTACCACTATAACTATTAACATTATAACCACCAGTTTTCACAGAATTACCACTCTTTGGCAGATTATCAGCCATACCACCCATCGAAAATGCGGTCTTATTCGCAGTTGGGGCAGCATTTTTTAACGGAACATTAATATTACTCTTATTATTTCCACCTCCCAATGCAGAGCTAACCAAATCACCAAACAAATTAGGGTTTTTATTAGCAATACCAACAGTTGAAGCTAAATTGGTAGTGGTTGAAGGAGTAACTGAAGATCCCCAAGTCTTACCAAATATATCACCAGCCATTGAATTGGGGCCGGATAAAGACGACCCGATTGGTTGAAGGGTCCATGTTGATTTGTTGGGTTGAGTCCATGAAGATCCAGAATTAGGTTTTGATTGAGAATATGAAGAAGAATACGATGATGTTTTATTCTTCTGATCGTTGAGAGATCGAGATGATGATCGACCAGGGTTCAAACCCAGATCAAAATCGAAGCTATTACTACCTGATTTCCCGTAATTTGAATTCATAGTTTCTTTATTTAGTGTACAGATCAGGAAGGATAGGGGGTAATATTGTAGATCAGAGAGAAAAAGAATGAGACGTGAGTAAAAATATTGAAACGTATCTGATGATAATGGAAACTAAAAATAAGAAGAAAACAAAAAATGATAATTGAGATACCGGAGATATTAGGTTGATGATGCTAATGTGAAGCTCCGGGAAGATGATAATCGGAGAATGAAGCGACACGGTGGAGGTGGAAGAAGAGGAAATGCCGATAATTTTGGGTAATTAAAAGGAACATGGAATTTATTGCCAGGAGGCCCATTTTGTTTTGTTTTGTTTTTTTTTTCTTCTTTCATTATTAACAATTGGAAGCAACCCACAGTTAGTTCAGCGAGTGATTTTCCATATAAAAAAATTGAGATTAATTATTTTTGCCAACAACCTTTTCAGTTTGAGCTCGTCGCATACTATTGCATTAGGAGTGACATTTATCTAGAGCGCACTCAAAAGATATCGGTTACAAGTTCTCTAGTTTACGAAAATAAACTGGGAACATTGTTCATGCATGCTCACTTGTAGTGGTCTGCACACAGAGAGCTGGGTACACAAGTAAAGCATAGTACAACTTTTCATTAGCAGACTGATGGCCAGTTAGAGCGGACCATTAGATTTTAAAGGATATATTGGGAGTGTGTGTGATTTACTATGAAGGTCATTGAGTCTGACTTTTTCCATTAGCAGAGTTTGTCTATAATAGCAGTTATCAGTCCAACATTTAGATGGCACGGTATGAGGCTTTATATGGTAGGTGGTGTCATTCTTCAGTTGGCTAGTTTGAGCCTGGTGAGGCTAGGCTATCGGGCATGAATTTAGTGAAGCAAGCCTTGAAAAAGGTCAAGGTTATTGTAACAACCCTCCCGGTCGTTATGGAAAATATAGGATCACCCTACCATAGAGGACCTTCCCGAGGGTAGAACGAGCTTATAGAAACTCGAACGTATAAGTCCAAGAACTGAAAACTTGGCTTGTGTGTGATTATTATTTGTTTGTGTTTAGTCCATTGGGGAGTGACGTAGGAACTTAGAATTCCGTTGGGAATTCCGAGGCCACGTGTGAGTCTGTATGGTGTTTTTATATCTATGTGCATGTTTTGTTTGTGTTTGTGAGTCCTCGGATGAAGTGTTGGGTGGTAGAGTTGAAAAACTGTGAAATCAGCGAGCATACTAGTTCAGTGGCATCGCTGCAGCGGAAGAAGTGTCGCGGTCATTTGGGAAAATGGGGTCTCGGCTATGGCAGACACTGGACCGCTACAGCGGGACCAGGCTCGCCACAGCGGTGGGATGATTTTGTTATGTTCCGCTACAGCGGGCACTTGCCCGCTGTAGCAGGACCACTGCAGCGACGGGTGGACAGCCGCAGCGGTCGACGGGGACTGACTGTCGGCTTTTAAACATTTAGTTCAGAATTCTTTATTCATAAAACTCCAAAACAGCTCCCCACAAGCACCTAGGACGAAATTTCAAGCTAGGGCAAGAATATCCTTGAGAGGTAAGTCTCGACCATTCTTTTCATCATTACGCTTTCATCTCCATGATTATCATCCCTTTTATGGGTCTACAATGGTGAATTGGGAATAGTACCCTAGAGCTTAATAGACTTTCAATAGTTGATGGGTTTATGATTGTCATTGTGTGTTTATCATCTAATGGCTTGGGTTATCACTTTTTAATCAAGAATTGAACCATTAGAAACATGAACTAAGTGAATTGAGACTTAGGGTTGAGACTTAGGGTTTCATAAAAATGGTAGTTTGACCATGGAAACTGCTTGTAATAGATGTTTTGATTAAATAGCCTTGTAAATTGATGGTTGGTGGTTGCCACGGCCAATGTTAGCCTAATTTACACCTAAATCATTCACCCATTGGAACGAGGCTAAAGGGAAGGGTGTGCTTTGAATCGATTTTGTGACTAGAGTGATTGTGACTTATTTAGCATCTTGATTTCTAGACTTTGAGGGTTTCGTGGTTGTACAGAAGGGGAAGGCTATAGTGGAGTAATCTGCATTGTTCCAACTTTGCGGTTGAGGTAGGTTACGGTCTACTTGAGTTAGACTTTGATTAGTTGATTATATGTGTTGTGAAATTGATAAGAGAAAGCATGTCTATTCTTCAAACATAATGTGTGTGGTTGAAATTCCTATATGCTATTGATTGAGTGATTATGTGGGCTTCGTGCCATTATTCGTTGTGTTGGAACCTATAGGTTGATGATGTTGTGGTGAGAAGTTAATATGATCTTCTTGGTGAAATTGAGACACAAAATGATAATTCGATTATTGAAAACAATGTGACAATAGATATGGATATATATGAAAAGGTTTATTTGACCGGGGGGTGAGGATGAGGCCTAGATATGAGCAGGCACATTTGACTGGGGTGAGGATGTGGCCTAGTTATGAGCACGGGTCCGAGGAGTGAGTCCGGAACGAGTGGTACATGGACACCATAAGTGCCCTGCAGGTCATGACTACTGAGCAATGACATCAGTTAGCATGTATGTACAACATGTGTTTGGTCGTTGCTGGTAGATTTAATTCTGTTGTTTGTTTCCGTTCACTGGTTTGATATCATTGGGTGACTTGTTTGTTATAATCATTGGTTGATTTGTTGTTGGGATAGTGATTATGTGTTGTTGGCCGATTTGTTTATTTTATTGATTTTATGATTCATGCATGATACTAATCTTAGTCGGCCTATGATATCTATCGGTACATAGTGTTTGTACTGATACTACTTTACTGCATTCTTTTGAGTGCAGATTGTGATCCAGAGACTGCTATCCGACCTCATATTTAGCGTTGAGGCAATTTGCTGACAGATTTAGGGTGAGCTTTTATCCATTGCAGACCGCCCGAAGATCTTCTTTTGTTAATGTCTATTTCCGTCCAGACATTGATGGTTATTTATTTTAGATAGTATACATTCCTTAGACATGTTTTGGATTAGAGTCCTTGTGCGGTGACTTTCGGATTTTGGGGTTGTAATAGTTAGGACTTCAGCATTTACGTTATTATTTTATGGCATGATTAATTTTTGAATTATCTTGTGCTTGAATGGTTATAAACTGATTGAATTGGTTAATATAAAATGGACTTGAATGAGTAGATGGCTTTATGTATTGGTTCATCCACTAGGAGTTAGCGTGGGTGCCAGTCATGGCGGGTTGGGTCCAGTGGCGGAGGCAGGATTTCCATTCAGGGGGTTCAAAAAATAAAATAAGCACGCTTGTGTTGGCAAATGAGCGGGTCGGATCAGTAATAAAAAAAGGGGTCGGATCAAAGTTCAATATTCATCATCCATGTCAAATTTTCAAAAAGAAAATTTATTTTTTCCAATCTGAAAGCATCAAAAACTAAGTAAAAACTAACAAAGTATAGCAGCCCAAAAAAATCAGTGTAACTAATAGGGAGAACCAAGAACAAGACATGACATAAAAGTTCGACAGATATGCGACGAGAAACAATAAAGAAGCTGCAGCTCTACCTGGAACATAATAGGCAGGCTAAGTTTAATTTACACAAGGTGTAGATGAACAATGAGTTAGAACATGACCTTTTTGATGTTTTAATTTTAATTGTTGCTAGCAGTACCTTATAGGCACATTGATAAATATGAAAAGAAAACCATAAAAACTCATGCGTGTAATGATAGAGCATAGTTCACGTTTTCTTAGAGGATAACAATTCTACTAAGCAAGAACATAAACTTGAAGAATTCCAACTTACGGGATAGGAATCATCTTTTTTTTAGCACTAGATGGAAGACGAGGAATTCCAGCCTTATCCTTCTCCTTCTCTGTTCTAATATCAATCAAGACATAATTCTTAGAACACATCATGTCCAGTGTTTGAGCAGGAGTTAGTTCACCTGGAAATGACATTCCAAATCAAGTTTCTCAATTCCCAAATTAACAGAAAAAACGAAAAATGGGTATCTAAGCTACAAACAACTACTTGGCATCAAGATAGTGCTATTAAAATGAACTGTGAACACAATCTCTAGTACGATACGATTTCAGTCACTCAGAACACTATTCTTAGGAACAAAAGGATGTAGAAGAAGTTAATAACTAAATGAACCAATCTACCAGACACTACTAATCAAAAGGATTGTGAAGGCACCTCCGCTCACGATGAAGAAAAATATCAGCTACCTAGGAGACATCTCTTGGTATCATAAAGGAATTGGATCATCCATCTTACCAAGCCAATTTGCTTAGTTATGGTCTGATAGTTTGAGCACCATAATAGCTTTTTTCATCACATATAAGCTGTTCATATTTGTAGACAAATATACACAGAGAACCTGGATTAGATCAGTCATATTCAGTAAGGGTAAACCATCACAACAAAAGAATTAATAGCTTCACAAGTCACAATAAAATGCCACAATAAAAGCTAATAAACTAAGCAAAAGCTAATAAAGTAAAAAGTTTCCATTAACAAAGGCAACTTGAAGATGCCATATTACAAAAGCAAAAGCTTGGGAGCTTTTGAAGCAAAAACAAAGAAACTAAGTTAGACTACACAAGCAAGAACCGTGGAGTTTTACAATTGTACTCTACGAGGTTTCATAGCTTGAAATATCTTAATAATAGCATCATTAGAAACATTATCAAATACATCTTTTTCTAGATAAGGCACCAAACAACAGCTAAAAAAATCATCACTCGTTTGACTTCGCAAGTCATTCTTGATAGACTCCATTGCTGAAAAAGCTCTTTCAACGGATGCAATGGCAACCGGCAGAAGCAAAGCAAGTTTCACTAAGCAGAATACAAGAGGATAATTTGAATGCTTCTTTGTCTGAACTAATTTTTTCAAAAGATCACAAAGCCCTTTTAGATTGGAGAACCTTTCATCAACATCACGAACATCAATAATGTAACTTGCAAGTTGATTCTCAAGAGAACCCATATTGAATTCATTAAAGTCATCAAGATATAATTTAGCCATTTTCATTATTTTCCTGATGTCAAAACTTGAAAATGAGTCAATTGGATTCAAACAAGAAATTCCATGAAGCAAATCAGTCGTCACTTCGCCAAAACGATCTTTAAGTTCTTGAAGTTGCCAATCAATAATATTGCAAAATACCTCCACACGATAATGATGAGAGACTTTATTGTCACCAAGTCTCCTTCGTGATATTAAAGATCTAAAATATAGCTCCTCAAAGTTAGGTACCAAAATTTTGTGCTTGATACAAAACAAAGACACCCTAGCAATAAGAGAATCCCATTCTTCACCCCTATACGCTTGCAACCTTATTTTTGCTACTTGAACAAGTAGCATGGCATTTGCCAAATCTTACTCCTTTTTTTGTAAGAATTTATTAAGCTCATTTGTGATTGCTTAAACATCACTCATCAAATGCAACATGAACGCAACCTCATATGTTCGACAAGCTTCGAGATATCCCCTTGTCTTGGCTCTTTCATCCAATAATCGTGCATCAAGAACAAGTGATTCAAGAACATTAAAAATAGAGCCAAACATAAGAATAAAATTGTTGAAAGATTTAAACTGAGATCCCCAACGCGTGTCACAAGCTCTTGAAAGACCAAGTTCTTGATTCAAGCCCCTACCAGTTGTAAGCTCACCCAAATCTAATGCCTCTTGAATTCTTTATTTTTGAGAATCTCGAAATTCATCCATACACTTAAAAGAAGATCCCAATACATTCAAAATATTTGAAACCAATGCTACAAGTTTTCCCACTTCAGTACATTTTTTCGAGACCGCAACAAGAGTTTGTTGAAGTTGATGAGCAAAACAATGAATGGAAAGGGCCGATCTACTTTCTTGCCTAATCAACATTTTAAGGCCATTGATCTCACCTTGCATATTTATTGCCCCATCATAACATTTTCCACGCATATATGATAGACTTAAGGAATGTTGAGCAAGTAAATTAACAATTGCCCTCTTTAGAGATAAACACTACTATCTTGAACATGAACAATGTCAAGAAGCCGCTGCATCACAAATCCATTTCTATCAATATATCGTAAGCCAATAGCCATTTGCTCCTTGCATGACACATCAAAAGACTCATCAACTAGTAAAGAAAAGTAGTCACCATTTAATTCCTCGAGAATAGCTTTAATTGTTTATATCTTACAAGCACTCACAATATCTTTCTGAATCATTGGAGAAGTCATTTGATCATTTTGAGGAGCATGTTCCAGTACATAATCACGAATATTATCACACTTTTTCGCATATCATGAGAGAATTTGAAGAAAATTACCCCTACTAAGTGATGATTTAGATTCATCATGACCTCGAAATGCTAATCCTTGAGTTATAAGAAGTCTTACTACATCAACCGAAGTACTTAAGTAGACCAAATACGCATGCTTAAATTGACTAAATTGCATCTCAAGTGAAAAATGAATAGACTGTTGTACCCGCAATAAATCTTGACATTTCTTTTTTGACTGGTTATATGGCTGTTCGGTAGACCAATATGTTTTCCCAGATTCTTCTTTTTCTGCCAACTCTTAAACCCAATAGTTGAAAATACTTCACCCCCACCTTGATTAGTGTAGTGGCCTTTAAATAGATAACAATACAAACGATAGACTGCATCTTTACTAACACTATACTCCAACCAATCATTATATACATCATCAAACCATTCAGAATTAAAACGACGCATTGATCCAGAAATATTCGTTTGAGGATACTCATGCTGAAGCGACGAGGTTGACAAGGGCCATTAATAAGGTATGCTCTTCTAATAACAACACGATAGTTTGGATGATAGTCCAAGATTGGGGTTCTTTCACCCAGATCATAATTTAAAGTACCCAAATCAAATTCTTGAGAAGAAGGTAATGGTACTTCTGAATGCTTGGCATTTTCTTCCTAGTTAGGTTGACTAGAAGAAGCTACACTTGATTTCGGTACTTTGGTAAAATACTTCTTCACTGAACGTTGAGACTGAATCGTAAAAAGTAAGAATTTTGTTAGAACTTATAAGAAATAAACAGTTCTGTAGACAATTTTACTCATTTAGTTCCTTCTTCCTAGAATAAATTGTTCTTCCTAAAATAAGTAATTTAAACACAACAAGAAATTTAATCTCTACATTAATTAATTATACATAAAACTAAACTGAGTCATTATAATATTTCCCAAAATGATTAACTGATTAGTAGAATGACATTTTCAACCATCATATCTCCAAATACAAAAAATACTTCATGGTATAATCTAAAGAGTAAGAGAGAAAATTTTGCAATTGATCAATTCTTAGTCACTCCAGTCAATTTGAAGCAATCGAGCTAAACTTCATAGCAAATATATAAAATTACAACAACAAAACATACCCAGTATTTTATTCTCACAAGTGGGGTATGGATAGGGTAAGCAATAAATCAAATATATAGAATTTTAGAAAAGATTAAAAAAATGCAGAAAGGAGGGAACTAAGAAATTACCGAATAAGCCATGAATGGAGACTAGAGAGAAAACTGACGATAAGTAGAGGACGGCGACCACTAATAGCGAAATCAACGGACAGAACTGAGTAAAAAAAAAGACAGAAAGGTGTGGACAGTGTCAGATGAGTGAGAGAAAGAAAACGTTGGTGGTTTGTTTAGTATTTGACTTTGAGATTTAGGGATATGAATCTAATTAGATGTGTCCCCCTACAGAACTACTCCGTTTTGTCCATTTATTTTAAGTAAATGAAACGTTATTAAACTACGTCATTTTGTTTAATGAAACTCCTGAAATAAATGTTAAAAAAATGTTGTAAGTAGGGGTTCGAACCCGCATGCGTCATGTGACTTTGAACCCCCTGCGCCACTGAGCTACGCCTTTCGTTTGTGTTGAGGGGGTTCAGTATTAAATATATGCACATAAAATAAAAATTTGACCATATATAAACAGTGTAACTTTCCGATTGAGGGGGTTCGGATGAACACCCTGGGATATACGTAGATTCACCCCTGGTTGAGTCGTGACAGTTATTCATGATCAGCTTCGCCATAACTTAAAGTAGACAAAAAGGTTACACAGACTAGAAGGTTCGTGATTTGAAATTCACGGAGGATAATAAAGTGCTATTGAAAGTCTTCCCTTATAAAGAGTGTTAATTTGTTTCAAGAAGAAGGATAAGTTGAGTCCCGAATTCATAGGTCTGTTTCAGGTTTTGAAGCGTATCGAGGAGGTGACTTACAGACTTGCACTGCCTACAACTCATCTTGTATTTCATATATCTATATTATGGAGGTATATTGAAGATACATATAGTGTTGAAGTTATATACGGTTCAGCATGATGAGGACTTGACCTACGAGGGAGAGTCATTTACTCTTTCAGATAGACCTGTTTGAAAATTGAGGTCCACAGAGATAACTTCATTAGAAGAATCATCTGATAGAGGAAGCTACTTGAAAGACTGAGTTGGGCAAGCGTAGTAGAAATGCACAGTTGTTTGATAGCTCAGATACAATTCTAAACCAGTCCGAGAATGAATATGTTACACCTCTGAGATTTCGGACTTGTTGCATTGTGAGTGGACTAACGCGAGCTTAAGGTAAATATGAAGTCCTTATGAGATTAAGGAAATTATTAGATAGCTTAATGAGCGTACCACAAGATTTTGAAGTCATATGAATTGGAGGAACTAAGTTCGTTGAAGAAAAGCAGAATTTTTTGGGTTGTACGACCACTTATACGACCCGTATAAATGGTTAGTATAACCACTCCACAGATGGGGGAAATTATGGTGGGATTATACGGTCCATTTTTACAAACTGTATAAGTTATACGAACCGTATAAGTGGTCGTATAATCGGGTCGGATCAGTTTTTTCTCTTTTTATATATGGACGACCCTTGTTCTTATTTTTCATTTCCCACTTCTCCCAAACTATCAAGAGATTTAGAACCTTCTTCCAAGTATATTCCACTCAAACCCAAGAGAAATCAAAGATCAAATAGCAAGAATCAAGATATTCATGCATTGGAAGACTCACTAGGGTTGGAGACTTCTAGAATCTCTTTGGTATTGAAACTAGGGTTTTCATACAAGTTGGTAACTTGATCCAAAGATTATTCCTATGAGATAAAAGGTTAGTTTGCATGTCTATTTCATGTTGTTAAGCATGCTTGGTTGTTGAATAACTTGGATGGGGGAAGAAAATAGAAGATGGAGTTCAAATATAGATTTAATGATATTTTGAGTAGTAAACTAACTTGGGTCATGATTCTTAGTATGCTATGGATATAATCTTGTTATGAAGGGTATTAATGATGACAAGGAAGTGTTGTATGCAATTGTGAAAAGGGTTAGTGTAAAGTTGTTGATATAGATTAAATATGAGAATGAATTTTGAGACTTAATGGAATGTGAATACTTGATTATGATATTGTCGATGTTATTATAGTTGTTGGGGAGTTGTTTTGCGATATGGTGGAAGTCGATAAAATAGGGAAAATGCTATCCAATTTTCATTAGCTCATGAACTATTCTAGTTTGAACTTAAGAGTGTCATTTCGACTTAACATTGGTATGAATCCTTTTAAATATAGATTTCTCAAGCTTGGGAGGTGAACGTAAGTAGTTAAGAAGACGTAAAAGGTATGTAAGGATAATTCTTCTTTCTTAAGGCATGATCCCATTGTTGTGTACCTTCACGTAAATTCCATAATGTCTTCCAAGATGACTTCATTCCTAGAATCACTAAAGCTCATGATTCTTGATATTTTCACTGTTAAAATATAACTACTTCATTATTTATGACTTATTATTTATTTCTATATTCTTTGTAATTATCTTTGTATTCTTGGTAATTATCTCTTGTACTTGTAATTATCCTCTACCCTCTTAGTAGTTATCCCCTGTAGCTATCCTTGGCTTTGTAAAGGTATATAAGTAGTTCACGTATACATTAATATAACTTAAGAGTGATTGGCTTCTTAAGTCCTCTTGTCTTTCTTATTATTTTACACCGTATTCGAGCCTAAAAGAATTCCTTTCCACGCTTTTCGCTATGTCTGTTGTTCCCGTCACTTCTTCCTCTTTCCCTTCTCCCACTCCAATCATCACCTCTACCCATTCTTTGGCTGTTAAACTTACACCAAAAAATTATTTGGCATGGAAAACTTAATTTATTCCTCTTCTAAATTACCAAAACCTTCATGGTTTCATTAATGGCACTACTAAAGCTCCCTTTGCCACTGTCGCCTCTTCCACTGATCCCACCCGTCAAGATCCCAACCTAAAATTTGAAATATGGTTTCGCAAGGATCAGATTCTTCATTCGTGGCTGCTTGCTTCTTTAACAGAAGAGATCTATCCTTATGTTATAGGTCTCACCTTTTCCTTTGCAGTTTGGGAGGCTCTTTCCAACGCCTTTGGTTCTGTTTTCCAAAATCGTCAATTGCAATTACATATAGAATTGCAAGAGTTAAAGAAAAATGATCTTTCTGTTTCTAACTATCTACAAAAGGCCAAGGCTCTTTTTGATGAACTTAGTGCCGCTGGTAGATCTATTTCTTCTGTTGAGTTTAATGTGATCATTTATCACAACATTGGACCTGAATTTCATAGCCTTATTGTTGCTCTCAACCTCTGTCCAGAACCGGTTACTTTCAATGAACTCCATGGACAATTAGTAGCTCATGAAATCTTGCTTAAAAATGCAATGGAGCCTGTATCAAATATGATTCTAAAAGGTAATGTTCCACTTCTGCCTACACCGCAATACCGGCCACAATACACTCCAACTCAAAATAACTATTCCCAAAATAATTATCAGCCACGCCCCTCCAATAACTTCAATAAAATCGAAACCGTGTCCCCTGTCAAATTTGTGGCCTAAACAACCATTCCACTATCACTTGCCGCAAGAGGTATATGCCTCGTAACTCTGGACAATCTCCGTAGCAAAATAATTCTGCCGCTCAACCAATGGCTAATTATTCTGCTGTTGCACCCTCTCTACCAAATATGTAGCCTATCAAGTGGTTCTGTTATATCCCGTGTTTTCACACGTTGGAAAAATTTGAAATATCTTGGATTTTTGAGAAATAAGGTCAAATTTGATTTTATTTGACATAGGAGTTGTGCATGAAAGAATATTGATGTGGGGGTGTCGAATGAGACTAAGGGTAAATTTTGGAATTTTGGAAATTAGTTTCGGGAATTACAAAATTTGATTCACAAGTCATTGGGCTCAAAAAAATTGAATTGAAATGAGGCCCAAATATTCAAGGGGTGGCCGGCCAAGCCAATGGCCCAAACCCATGTTTTATTTAATTTTTTCATGTGCTTAATTAACTAAGGGACCATGTATTATATTTATATAATCTCATCTCTTAGAAGACTCAAGATAAGAAGCAAAGAAACAAGAACAAAAGAAGAGGGGTTTCGGGTGAAGCTAGGAAAATTGGCCATCAAAAATATTGCTCAAAAAATTCTTCTCTTGTGATTTCCTTACTAATTTAAGGTCCCTTCTCAACTTGGTGTAGTTGGTTTGGAAGAAAGAGGTCTTGTTCCTTCAAGTTGACCTTATATTCAAGTAAACAAGATTGAGTAAAAAGGTAAGAATTTATCCCTTATTATTGTGTTATGAAGTCTTGTTTGTGTTGTAGTATGTAGAAATGAGTTGATTGTATAGAAAAATGGAAGTTTGCAAAGTGGGTATGGAATATAGAATGTGGCCGTGTGTGTGTGTCAATGTGTAATTGAAATGAGTTGAAATTTATGTTGTATTCTAGTTGTGATTGTGGTGAAATGCATATTGGAAATGAAAGTTGGATGAATTTAGTTGATATTGATAAAATGGGCATATGGCCGTAGGGTGTGTTTGGCTTGGGATAGAAATGAATTAAGTGGTTTAGTGTGTTAGTGTGTTATTGTGATCCTTGCTATGTAAATGAAGATAGAATGATATAAGTTGTATTGAATTGGAATGTAGAAACTTATGTCGTTCTAGTATGATTTTCCGACATTAAGAAAATGAAGTTGTTTGGTTGTTAATTGTGATGATCATTGATGAATTTGGAAGTTGGAAACGTGTTATTAATATGTATGCCAAAGATTTGATGTTTTGAACAAGTTATGACTTTGGCGGAAAGTTGTATATTATGTATATCGTGTGTATAACTTAAGGAAAATGATATGAAATGTTTCTAGAACTATATGGTGATGATCTTGATTGTTGATGAATGTGAAATCATTGATATTAGTTTGAAAGTTTGGGTTGGAATGAAGGTTATGTCAACTTGTTAGAAAGATGACTAGTTGAAGGATATTGTGTCTTTAATGGTTGTTGTTGATGTTGATGTTGTTGTTTGGGTTGTTGTTGATGGTTTCTAGCCGAGTTGAATTCTCGGGGTGCTATATGTATAGGGGAAGTGCTGCCGAAATTTCGGTAGACAAATATGCATTAAGTTGAAACTTTGGTATTCATAACTCACAATTGGTAAACTTGACCAATTGCAGATTTGTGACGAAACGGGAAGTGAGTTTGGAAAGGCGTAAAAAGCTCAAAAGGTATGTAAAGCTACCCCGATCCTTCTTTTGGCATGCCTAAGTGTATTAGGATCGAATTCGGGCCTCGAAAGACTTTCTGCCCCTCGGAATCCGCAAGTGAAAATATCACTTTTTCTTTCAGTAAGATTGAACTCTTTTGGTATGTTTTCTTGGAAATTATGCAAACCTTCTCTAAACTCCTTGGAAAGCTACAGAATGTCCGTAGAACCTTTATAGGTGATCCCATAAGCTTAAAGGGCGTAATTTGGACCCATCGCCTTGCTTGTCCCGAGGTGGGCCCACTATTCCCGGTTTTTCCCTTAATGTACTTAAGTCTTCTTTTCGAATAGTTCTTAAAAGAAACGTTTTTACTACCATTCTAATTACCTAACAAACGTTGTTTTAAATATTCCATTAAGTCTGATAAATTGTTTTGATACTCGAAACTCATTTACTATGATTCCTTCCGACTTCATTGGATCGGTTTGTCTTTGATATGCCTCATCGAGTCTATGGAAACATTCATGATATTTTAATTGCATTAGTCTCTCACTACTCCATTCGTGGATGCCCCAATGTTTCCCACACTAAGCCCGGGCCAGGATATGTTGTCAAGCGTGATCCTTTGCATTGTTCGCCGTGCCTCGATGTGAGGGGGCAGGTATACGCGTACATGGGTTTGTGGAGTATGTTGTGCCATGTACGCTTGTTCTGATATGATTTACTATGGCCATCTGATATGACATATTATGTTACGGGGCTATGCCCCTATTCTGATTCTTCTGTGTTGTGGCACCAGCGTCGGGAGGGTGGCCACGTTCTGTCTGCCGAGTCCCTTGGCAGGGGCCGGATTTGATATGACATATGTTTCTGTACACACTCCGCATGTTTTGAAAATATATATCTGATACTTTGTATTTTCTGTTTACTTTATGTACGTTCTATACCAGTTATGATTTTGTTTCTGCAACTCAGGCTTTACATATTCAGTACATATTTCGTACTGACCCCCTTTCCTCGGGGGCTGCGTTTTCATGCCGCGCAGGTACCGACGACAGGTTTGCTGATCCGTCCGCTTAGGATCTCATTCTGCTATTTTTGGAGCGCTCTTTTATTCAGAGCCATCTTTTGGTATAGTCTGTCACTTCTATATATGTATATTCTCGTTCATGGGTACGGCGGGGCCCTGTCCCGTCATATGATTCTGTCGGTCTGTTAGAGGTCTGTGGACATGTTTGTGGGTTGGGATCTTTCTGTACAGCTGTGTGTATATGTTGTGATTGGGCGATCCCATTCGTCGCGGCGGCCGGTCCGCATATATTTAAATGTTACTCTGTTGGCCCTGTGTGGCCTTTGTTGGTATTTTCTGCGTGCAGGGTATATGGGATAGTCCGTAAAACAAAGGAAACTCTGCCGAAATTTTTCTGGAAATTATCTAAATTGGAAATAAAGCCTTGTCGGCTTCTGCTATATACTAGAATGTGTTTGAGTGCCCAGATCGGGCACTAGTCACGGCCTACGGGGTTGGGTCGTGACAGGTTCCTAGACACGGCTGCAAATTCCACATCACTTCGGATCTTCAGAGTTTAAGTGCCATTAATGAATATCCCGGTTCGGATCACCTACATGTAGGTAATGGTCAAGGGCTTCAAATCTCTCACACTGGTATGGCAACATTACATTCTCATACGAAATCTCTTTACTTGAAAAATGTTTTATGCGTTCCAAAAATAGTTAAGAATCTACTCTCTGTTCAAAAATATACCTCTGACAAATCTTTTTTTTTTTTTTAATTTTGGGCTTCCTATTTTCTTATCAAGGACCCGTGAACCCACCAAATACTGATGCAAGGCCCAAGTGAGTCTGGAATTTACAACATTCAACAAATGCCCAAGACAGCTATGACAGCCACTGTTCCCTCTTTCGACGATTGGCACCTCTGTCTAGGCCATCCTAGTGTTCAGAAGCTTCATTTATTAGTTAGAAATCAGCATCTTTCTAGTTCTACAAATAAACTTAGTCATTGTGCTAGTTGTAATTTAGGAAAATTATCTCGTTTGTCCTTAGCGTCTGTTGAGCATACTAGCACGGCTCCCTTTCAAATTGTTCATTCTGATCTTTGGGGTCCGGCCCCAGTTTTTTCTTCTATGGGTCATCGTTATTTTGTTCTATTTGTGGATGATTTTACTTGCTTTACATGGGTTTATCTTCTTAAAAATAAAAGTGATGTTCATTCGATTTTTCTTAATTTCAAAAAGATGATTGAAAGGCAATTTTAAAAAAAATCAAAGCTTTTCATTCTAATTGGGGAGGAGAATACCTAAAATTGAACAAATACTTTGATCAAACTGGTATCGCATTGCGTGTCCTTACACGCATGAACAAAATGGCATTTCCGAAAGAAAAATTCGGCATTTGGTAGATACTTGTCATACTTTATTAGCTCATGCAAACTTACCTCTTAATTATTGGAATTTTCCTATTGAACACAGTGCAATTTTAATAAATGTTCTTCCGTCAAATGTCATTAAGCAAAAGTCCCCATATCAGATTTTATTCAACAAAAATCCGAACTATCTTTCTTTTAAACATTTTGGGTGTTTGGTTTTTCCATTGCTTCGGCCTTACAATCATCATAAATTTTCGTTTTGAACATCACCTTGTGTCTATCTTGGTCAAAGTCCGAGTCACAGTGCATACAGGTGTTTAGATAAATCCACAGGTCAAGTATATCTAGCTAGACATGTCAAATTTCATCCACAAGAATTTCCGTACAAAGGAAATTGGGCCAAGTCGTCTAGCGAGGAAACCATAACTCATGGCTGCACATCTCAAGTTCATTCCAACCTCACTTGGACTCTGCATCACTATCTGGTGAGATTTCTTCTCCATCTCAACCTCCGCATTGTTCTCCTTTTCAATCTCCTAATATTTTTCCTTCCCCTAATCATGTATTTTTATCTTCTCCTACTAGAACTCCATCTCAATTTAATCACTTAAATTTCTCCCCTTTATCTAAACCACCGCCTGGATCCTCATGCCCACCTGACTTAACTTTATGCCAATCTGTTCAAATAATAACTAGAAATCCTATCTCAAATTCATCTTCATCTCTAATCTCTAATCTGAACAGTGCTCCTGGATTGTCATTAGCAGTGGATTTTTCAAATTCTTCCCTAACAGACAATCCTAACCCATGTCTTGTACTGGTAATTATCCTCTACCCTCTTAGTAGTTATCCCCTGTAGCTATCCTTTGGCTTTGTAAAGCTATATAAGTAGTTCACGTATTACATCAATATAACTTAAGAGTGATTGACTTCTTAAGTCCTCTTGTCTTTCTTATTATTTTACACTCACGATACCATTGGTCCCATCCTATGATAGTTAATCCTCTAAGGAATGATATAATGAAAGTTATGATGATGATGATGATAATGTTAAGGATACGTATGTACTTCTATATGTGTGTGTGTATATATATATATATATATATATATATATATATATATATATATATATATATATATATCAAAGTATGACTATTAAGAACACTGAGCTTATATGGCCGGTATGATATCTATTGTGCGCGCACCACTGCAGTTGTGTACGGATAACACCGAGCCTTGGTAGGGCCAGGTATGTATAACACCGAACCCTGTCATGGTCGGGTATGTAAGACACCGAACCTCTATGGTCGGGTATGATACTACTATATATATAAGTGTATGTAATGGAAGGTTCCCATTAGAAAAAGGGTAAGTGAATATGATGAACGTCGCTAGAGGTATAAATGGCTCTATCATCCCATGACTCTTCTTTCTTATATTATCATTCATGCTTCTATTATGTTATTGATTATGCCTTACCTACTCAGTACATTATCCGTACTGACGTCCTTTTGTTTGTGGACGCTGTGTCATGCCTGCAGGTGGACAGAAAGACAGACTTGATCCGTAGGCTACTTACTCAGAGATTTCTTAGAGGAGCTCCACTTGATTCAGAATTGCAGCTATTGGTACTATTCTTTTGTGTATATATATAGGCATGGCGAGGCCCTGTCCCGTCTTTATAAGCTCGTAGACAGTTATGTATAGTTAGATGTCTTTCAGCCTTATCAGCTCATATTTTTGTATATCATCTTGTTAGCCTCGTCGGCTTGTGTATATAGATATGGGCATAATTGTTGATGTTGATATGAAAATGCTCTTTCTCGATAGGATTTGTATTATTGATACACAGATCACGAGTTAGCTATGGGGCTCACCTAGATATGATTGTGAAAGTATGATGAGCGGTGCCCGGTGGGTTAGCTCTGGGTGCCCGTCATGGCCCTTCGGTTGGGTCGTGACAAAAGTGGTATTAGAGAAGTTTCATCCTAGGGTGTGTCTACGAACCGTGTCCAGTAGAGTCTTGTTTATAGGTGTGTTGCGCGTCACACTTATAAACAGGAGGCTGCGGACATTTTAGGAATGAATGACCTTCTTTCTTCATAGATTGCGGGATGTTGCGGTTCATTGGTATACGATTTGGTTGTCTTCTAGGGGAGTCAATGCACCTCCCCTGGTGTGGCAAGAATTTGTTGATGCTTTTCTCCGACATTACTTGCCCCCAGACGTTCGGCGGGCTAGAGCCGATAAGTTCTTGAATCTTAGGCAAGGAAGTATGAGTGCCTTAGAGTATAGTTTCCACTTCAATTCTTTGGCTAGGTATGCTCCCGCCATGGTAGCAGATATGGGTGATTGAGTGCACCGATTTGTGAGTGGCTTAGGGCCATATTTCATGGATAAGTGCTTGACCGCGTCACTTTAAGATGGTATGGACATTTCCCGCATTCAATCCCATGCCCAGAATTTGGAGGAAAGCCAACAACCGCAAAGAGGTGAGCGTGAGCTTGACAGAGGTTATAACAAGAGGGCTAGATCTTCGGGTTTGATTAGTGAGTTTAGAGGAGGGCAAAGACATCAGTTTTCTAGGCATTCGGGCCATTTCATGACTAGTGCTCCTCCACGGTTTACAGGACAGAGATTTGATAGGTCTACTCACTCCGGGCCGAGTCAGAGTTTTAGAGCTTCAGGTTCTCATTACAGAGGTGACTCAGGCCAGGCAAGGCCACCCATGTCATGATGTTCTCAGTGCGTGAAGTTGCATTGGGGCCAGTGCTGATTGGGTTCAGATGGTTGCTATGCATACGGTCGGCCAGGCCATATCATGCGTGACTGCCCCTCGATTGGTGGTAGGGGTAGGGTCCAGCCTTCAGTGTCGACAACCGGGTCTTCATCATCCATACGCCCTCTGGGGCAAGGTTCACAGACACCAATCAGCCGTGGTAGAGGTAGAGGAGGAGCTCCCAGTTCTAGTGGTCCTCAACACTGTATTTATGCATTGGCTGGGTGGCAGGATCTTGAGTCTTCCCCTGATGTTGTTACAGGTATACTATCGGTATTTTCTCTTGATGTATATGCATTGTCTTATGTTACTCCTTACATTGTTGGTCGATTTAGGGCGAAACCGGAGTTAATCAAACCTTTCAAGGTATCGACACCCGTTGGTGAACCAGTAATAGCTAGTCGAGTATATAAAAGTTGTGTAGTGGTGATTTGTGATCATCGTACTATGGTTGATTTACATGAGTTGAAAATGGTGGACTTTGATGTTATTATGGTCATGGGTTGGTTGGCTTCTTGCTATGCCAATGTTGATTGTAGAACTAAAGTAGTTCGCTTCCAGTTTTCAGGAGAACCAGTTTTGGAATGGAAGGGAAATACAGCGTCTCCAAGAGGTAGATTTATTTCCTATCTCAAGGCTAGGAAAATGATTGCTAAAGGTTGTATTTATCATGTTCAAGATATAGAAGCCGAATCGCCAACTCTTCAGTCTGTCCCCGTAGTGAATGAGTTTCCGGATGTATTCCCGGATAAGCTTCTAGGCCTTCCCCCAGAGCGGAAGATTGATTTTGCTATTGATGTGCTACCAGATACCAAGCCCATATCTATTCCTCCTTATAGAATGGCTTCCGCAGAGCTGAAAGAGTTGAAGGAGCAATTGAAGGACTTGCTTGAGAAAGGCTTCATAAGGCCTAGTTCATCCCCGTGGGGAGCACCTGTATTGTTTGTAAGAAAGACAGATGGCTCCTTGCGAATGTGTATTGATTACAAACAACTGAATTAGGTGACAATCAAGAACAAATATCCGCTCCCAAGGATTGATGATTTATTTGATCAATTACAAGGTGCCAAATGATTTTCAAAACTAGACTTGAGATCCGGGTATCATCAGGTGAGAGTTAAGGAGGAAGATATTCCTAAGACAACTTTCAGAACAAGACATGGTCATTTCAAATTCCGGGTAATGTCATTTGGGCTAACTAATGCACTGACGATATTCATGGATTTGATGAACAATATGTTTAGACTTTTCTTAGACTTGTTTGTGATTGTATTCATTGACGATATCCTAGTATATTCTTAGTCCGAGGCAGATCATGCAGACCATTTATGTACTGTCTTTAGAGTTCTCCAAACTCAAGAGCTATTTGCAAAATTTCAAAGTGTGAGTTTTAGTTGAATTCAGTGACCTTTTTAGGGCATATTATTTCAGCCGATGGTATTCGAATGGATACCCAGAAGATTGAGGCTGTGAAGACTTGGCCAAGGCCTACAGCACCTACGGAGGTTCGCAGTTTTCAGGTTGTGGCAGGTTACTACAAAAGATTTGTAGAAGGTTTTTTTTCTAGTTCGGCGCCACTAACGAAGCTAACTCAGAAAAAAACTAAATTTCAATTGATGGATGCCTGTGAGCACAGTTTCCAGGAGTTAAAGAATGGATTAACTTTTTCCCCAGTCCTGACACTTCCAGAGAGATCGGAAGGCTATGTTGTCTATTGTAATGCTTCAGGCGTTGGGTTAGGCTGTGTGTTGATGTAACATGGTAAGGTGATTGCTTTTGCTTCAAGGCAATTGCGGAAACATGAGAAAAACTATCCAACCCATGATCTTGAGTTAGCTGCGGTGATTCATGCATTGAAGATGTGGAGACATTATTTGTATGGTGTCCATGTGGATATCTATACGGATCACAAGAGCCTTCAGTATATTTTCAAGCAGAAAGAATTGAATTTACGGCAGAGGCGATGGTTGGAGTTGTTGAAAGATTATGATGTTAACATTCTATATCATCCTGGGAAGGCGAACGTTGTGGTTGATGCTCTCAGCTGTAGATCTATGGGAAGTTTATGTGATGTTCAACCAGAGAAGAGAGAGCTAGCTCGTGAGCTCCAGCACTACTAAAAAAATAGCGTTTAGCGACGGAAGTTAGCGACATATCACATTCCGTCGCTAAGTAACGACGGATTTCGCTACGAAATGATCATTTTGTCGCCAAAATAGCAATTAAAATTTTAGCTAATTATATAGCGACGGATTAGTGACAGAAACTTTATTTCGTCGCTAAATTTTAGCGGGACAATTTGGCGCCTAAATTTTCCCTATGGATTTAGCAATAAAAGGGTTGCAACAATATTTATTAATATGTAGCGACGGATTTAGCAACGGAAATCCGTCGCGGGGGCTTTTAATTTATCTCTAAAATATTTATATTCTTAGCAACCAAATATTCCGTCGTTAGTTTTATCCTAAAAACAATCTAGGTTTTAGTTAGCAACGGATTTTAAAAAGGGTTGCTAAATCCGTCGCTAGGTCCAAATTAAAAGGACATTTTCTAGGGCACAAATCCACACTTCTTTTATTTTGAAACACCAAAAAACCAGAGAAATACTCCTAGAAAAACCAGAGAAATCACTCAGTCTCTCTACTGTTTTCCACCATGTGAACGCCATCATCCTTCCGTAATTACTTAGTATGTTTTTCTCTCTCTTTATTAGCTTGATAATATGCTATTTTTGGATGATTTTTGTATCTTTTTCTTGTGTGGTCAAAATTTGTACTTGTTGTGGAATGGGTTTATTCCCATGAATAAAATTTGTTTGAAATGGGTCTAAACCCTTTTTTTTTGGTTAAAGAATTCCAACGTTGGGCACCTTCTTATCTCTTTTGTTCCCTGTGATCGATCGGAGATTCAAGACGACCTCTTCTTCCACATAAAAGGTAAGCATACCTAATTGCTATTTCAGTTTGTTGTGATTTATCAATGCATATGCATGGAATTTTGAATCTATTTTATTTTTAGCTCTAAGTGAATTTCTGATCGAGCATTGTATATATCTATTTCAAGGTTTTTTCTTACAATTCTTTTATTTTGGGCCAATTTCTTGAAACTTCAGTGGGTTTCATTTTTTTTCTCTTTAGTTTATCTTTTTTTCTTTAGTTTAGTTTGATTCGAAGTGAGTCTAGATTTAAGATTATCAAAAATTGATTCAAAGGAAATTGCTTTGGAATGTGACAGAAAATCTAAAGCTGCATAAGGAAATTGTCTTCCGTTCATAGTAGGGATTAAGGTCTATTACTTATGTTACCTATTGTAAAGAAAAAAAGTGTTTATGTCCTTATTGTTATATAAATTGACTTACTTGTCCTTGTGAAATTGATATGAGTTATAATAAAAAGAAACTGTCTATCTACTTTTAATTTTACTACTTTCAAATATTTATCCAGAAACATTATATGAAAGAACATGTTATCTATGACGAAAACAATGAATTTACCTACATGTCTTGGTATTAGCTGTTTTCATGGCTAGATGAATAAGCAGGAGCGTTGTTCATTAGTACAACTAGATGAATGTACTATTGTAGTTGTTAATTCTTTTCCTTATAGTGTTTTTTTTGGACTAAACATGTATCTACAATTTGATATTATTTTGTTTCACTTTGTTGATCTACTGATTAGCCTTTGATGGCTATTGATTAAAGAACAAAGTTCCCTAATCTATCGATTTATAAACTCTAGCTTTGTAACCGGTGTAGATAATTTTATCCAATTTGCACTTTCTCAACAAAATTACATGAGCGGTAACAAGGTTAGATGTCCATGTAAAAAATGTCACAACATTAAATACATGGATGTTGAAATCGTTGAATATCACCTTTTTAATTTTGGATTTGTTGAGGACTATTTTGTTTGGGAGTATCAAGGGGAAAAAGATGTGATCGGTGAATGACTACTGAGTATTCTTTTAAGTTAATGTGATGAAGATATGAACTTTGGATGCTCATTCTTCACCCTTTATTTGTTTTGCATAACTTGGGGGCTTATCGAAATCCCTAATTTGCTGCTAAATTTGAAATGGAGTGACTGCTGCCTGCTGTTGGTTTTTCGAGCCACATTTGGAGTTGGGTTTGTTGGTAAGAAACTGCTGCATTTTGGATCATTTGGCTGCTGAACTTCAGGTAAGCTATTACTGCATATTTTTGCTTAACCGTTACTGCAATTGGAGTCTTATCAGTGTTAAATGGGCAGGCAGTAGTTGCCACATTCTGTTGTATAAAACACTGTTAGGATCAAGGGTGCTATGTTGTTACATCTCCTTTTCAAGGTGTACTGTCTTAAAGGCTGTTGTGGCACTTTTAAATTCATTGTTGGGACAACCTTGAGATAATTTTGAGTGTTGTTGCACTAAGAACATATTGCTGCACTTGGTTTCTATTTTGAGAACTAAGGTGTAATGGTTGTGCAGTTCTGAATTTTAATGACTCCTGCCTTTACATTTTGTTGTTTTGCTGCTTGGCCATTACCTACAGTTGGCTTCTATGATCGGTAATGAATTGAGATTAAATGGTTGCTTGGTTTTTGCCATAGCATTTTGGCCTAATAGTTTCACTATTAGGACATGTGCTGCTACATTTTATGGGCTGCTGTTTTGGCCTAATAGCATTTTTCCAAAATCTTCCATATTCCACATTCCTCTGTCAACTCATTGTCCGATTCTTTAAAAGGTAAAAGGTTATTGTTTCAAGTTATTTTTGGAGTAGCTAGGGAGAAAAGATGTAAAGATAGCATAGAAACTTCTTAGAACTCAAAATATGGAAGAACTTAACCAACTCAAATAAACTAGTAACTGCTACTTTCATCCGAATTTTACATCCTTAACAAGATATATGCTGATTTTTCTTTGAGATTGGAAAGAAAGTTTACCGCTTCACTGCTATATTAGTGTCACTTTTACTTTGTTTTAGAATAAAATAATACATGTGATGTGAATGTAGAATAATTCTACTTACTTCATGCCCATTGGCACTATAATTGCAGTTAGACTTCCCTTGCATTTATTAAATCTTTGTTCACATCTCTCATGTGATTTGCATTGTATTTCTTTATGGATTGTTGTATGGCCAACTAATTCTTCATATACATGCATGTGCTTTGGTTCCTTTTGCCTTTTTTTTTTTTAAGTTCTGTCTTGTATTAGTGTTTTAAGCTAGTAATTTCTCCCATTGAATACAATTTAAATTTTTATGCAGGGGCAACCCCCTGATTGCATACTAAAGGACGCAAAAAACACCAGCAAGCTAAGTTATTCAAGTTTGCTTGGGAGCATTAATCCTATGAGCAGATCTAGAGTTTATCAAGCTTTGGCAGAAGAAGATATTGAAGTTGTAAGTAAATGAAATTCAAAACTAATGAATTATGAAATGGGGTCACTGGAAATCATACCTTTCTTATACTTGAACATTTGGATATTTTTCTCCATGTTACTTATAGTTTTGGTGTAAAGGGTACTAGCTATGACGTGTAGATAGTTGGGATATTTTGTTAAAATGGATGTGGTTGAACAACACAAGCATAGTGTATTGTATACATTTTCCAACCATCTAAGTGCTATTAATGCAATTGATTAAACTTATCAGTAAAACAGAAAGGAAAACATGAGCAGAAGGTGTAAACTTGTGGTATATGGTATTAGCTTAGTGCTAGCAGCCAATTAACTTGTGGTATATGGTATTAGCTTAGTGCTAGCAACCAATTAACTTGTGATATATGCATTTTGTGGGGCTTTTTTTAGTTTCTTTATAGTCTAAAGTTTTGGTTTCAAGTCTGTTTTGATGTTGATAAGTAATGAAACATTATTGATTGAGAGTAGTTCTTTCTCAGGATTATACGGCTTAAGCTGTAACCGTGATAAGATATCGGATGGCTAAAGCTCTTTTAATTTTTGCAGGATGCCAAGGGCAATGATGTTGATCTCAGCATTTACAAGGGGAAGGTCCTTATCATTGTCAATGTTGCATCACAGTGGTATGTATTAGCTTGATAGTTGTTTTATTCTGTATATGTTTGAGATCTCTTCCTCTGTTTTCCAAGATTTCAGTAGGAACTTTTGTCAGAGAAATAATAGTCTGTTTTTTCATTCCTTTTTGTGATTTGTAAAGTGTGTTGCTGCCACAGTTTCTGTGCTGCTGCTGCTGCTGCTGAAACTGTGGTGCAGCAGCTGAAACTGTGGTGCTGACTGCTGAAAGCCTGAATTGAAAACACCGAATTGAGAAAACCGAAACCGAACCGAACCGAAACCGAAATAGCCGAACCGAAGTATGAGAAAATCGAACCGAAGAACAGAACGCCCACCCCTAAATTGAGGTGATATATTGTCAAAAAGTTTGTGGCTAGGGGATGTCCTTTTCGTTTTGGTAGACGTGTGAACCATAAGTTCATCATTTGTGTCTTATGAAGGGACCAACCAGCTTTTCTTTTTGACTTAAGTAAAATTATTCACACTGCAATAGACAAATAAACGCAGAGATGTGTTTTATGTATAAACTCGTACAGTTTGTAGACAGTGTTTAGAGACAGTGTGTATGATCATTTATATCCAAGTTGTATGAAAATCTTTTTTGTTGGTCATCATGAGACTTCAATTCCAACGAAAAATGGATAAATATCTGCTCTCTTATCTTTGGAATTCATTTCTCTTTTTATTTGGTAAAATTGAATGGTTAGTATTCTTGATGTTTTAATTTCACTACTTATTACAGGAAAGATATCAAGAAATATTACGGGAAAAATCACAGTCTCAGTCTGATATTGATCAATGTGAACCATATTACGAAGCTGCTGGGGGAACAAGGAAGAGAAGAATATATGGTCTTGGATCTCAAGCACAAAGTTATCTGCTTTTTGTTGGAAAGAACAAAATTATGCACTAACAATACTTGATGGATGTGTGGGTTCTTTTGGTAGTTGATAGCTTGGTGTTATCAGTGTTTTAGACTTAACGATTAGGATTTCGCTATCTATTTTGAATCTTTTTTATAAATATTATTTTATGTGAATGTCAGTTATTTTTAAGGGTATTTATTACTTTGTATTTAGTATGTTTCAACAGGTGTATTTAAAATAAAAAAAAATCGGAAGAAAACTATTTGTGACAGATTTGCGACGGATTTTGGTCGTTGCTAGAGGGAAAACAGTAGGCTACAGACTGCGACAAACATTGTATTGTCGCTAAATGCAGGCACAAATAATTCAAATATTTTGCGACGGATTAGCGACAATGGTTTTCGTCGCTAATTTACTAAAACGATGAAATGAAATATGAAATTAGTCACGGAATTCATAACAATAGCAACAAAATAATCCGTTGCTATAATGTGGAACGGATTTCATACGTCGCTACTCTGTCGCTAAGTTTGCTACGGATTTCATTTTTCCGTCGCTAATAGGTTAGCAAAGCGCAAAATCGTAACAGACGACATTCCGTCGCAACACATGTTTAGCAACAGATATATGCTGATTAGTGACGGAATACGTCCGTCACTAAACGCTGTTTTTTTTGTAGTGCAGCAATTAGCCAGCCTAGGAGTTCGGGTAGTGGACTCAGGCAATGTGGGAGCTACCATTCAGAATTCAGCTGTCTTGTCACTAGTAGTTGAAGTGAAAGAGCGCCAGTACAAGGATCCCATGCTAGTTCATTATAGAAATACCCTTTCTCAAAAGAAGAAGTCATCCTTTGAGGTTTCTGGAGATGGAGTTCTCCGATATCGAGGCAGGTTGTGTGTTCCCGATGTGGTAGGGTTACGTCATCAGATTTTGAAAGAAGCCCATTGTTAAAATGTATCATGACCTTAAATCCATATATTGGTGGAATGGAATGAAGAAAGACATAGCGGAATTCGTGGCCCAGTGTCCGAATTGTCAGCAAGTGAAAATTGAGCATCAAAATCCCAGTGGATTGTTGCAAGCTATGGAAGTTCCAATTTGGAAATGGGAAGTGATCAATATGGATTTCATTGCAGGCTTACCTCGTTCTCAACGTAAGTATGATTCTATATGGGTAATTGTGGATAGACTCATGAAGTCAGCTCATTTCTTATCGGTCAAAACTACATATGTAGCTAAAGATTATGCAAAGCTTTATGTTAAATAAATAGTACAACTCCATGGTGTTTTAGTATCTATTATTTCCAATAGAGGGACACAGTTTACGACCAATTTCTGGAAAACATTTCAAGAAGGTTTGGGGACTCAAGTGAGTCTTAGTACAGCATTTCATCCACAGACTGATGGGCAAGCTGAGCGTAACATCCAGACTCTTGAGGATATGCTACAGGCATGTGTATTGGATTTTGGAGGTAGTTGGGATGATCACTTACCACTTATTAAGTTTTCTTATAACAACAGCTATCATTCTAGCATCCAAATAGCCCCGTATGAGGCTTTATATGGGCGCAAGTGCAGATCACCGATTGGGTGGTTCGAAGTAGGAGAGACTAAATTGAGAAGGCCAGACTTGGTCTAGCAAGCTATAGACAAGGTCAAGCTTATACAAGATCGATTATTAACAGCTCAGAGTCGTCAGAAATCCTATGCAGATAATCGTCGAAGGGACTTAGAGTTTCAAGTGAAAGATTAGGTATTCTTGAAGGTGTCGCCAATGAAGGGCTTCATGAGATTTAGCAAAAAGGGTCAGCTTAGTCCTCAGTATGTTGGACCTTATGAGATTGTACGCAAGGTAGGCCAAGTGGTTTATGAATTAGATCGAGCTTCGGATGGCATTTGGAGTCAGTCCATCCGATTTTTCATGTATCGATGCTTCGTAAGTGCATTGGAGATCCTTCCAGAATTGCACCGGCAGATGATGTCCAAGTCACTGAGCAATTATCCTACGAAGAAGTTCCTATTGCCATTCTACATAGGCAAGTACGGAGACTCAGAACCAAAGATGTAGCTTTAGTTAAAGTCTTATGGAGAAATAATAATAGAGAGGAAATGAATTGGGAAGCAGAAGAAGACATGAAGTTCAGGTACCCACATTTATTTCCACCTCCAGAGGAGACTCAGGCAGAGACGCCATCGTCTTCAGGTATGTAATGCTTTCCTTGATGCTTCCTTGGTCGTGTGTGGCCATGACTGTTGATGTTGTTGTTATAGCCCTGTGAGGAAATATATTTTGGGTTGCTGTGATAGGATGGTAGTGTCATATTACAAGGGAAACTCTGGAAATTTTTTTGTAGAATCCCCAAAAGTCTAACATTCGAGGAAGAATGTTTCTAAGGGGGGAAGAATGTTATACCTCTGAGATTTTGGACTTGTTACATTGTGAGTGGACTAACGCGAGCTTAAGGTGAATATGAAGTCCTTATGAGATTAAGGAGAGTATTAGATAGCTTAAAGAGCGTACCACAAGATTTTGAAGTCATATGAATCGGAGGAACTAAGTTCGTTAAAGAAAAGCGGAATATAAGTCATGTTTGAGAAGGTTTCGTAACAATTTAGCTAATATTTATTTAGTTATGTCTTGAGGGGGAACTATAAGGCTTCTTAGATGATTAATGAAGTATTTTATAAGTGTTAATAAGGTTCCATAAGGATTGGAGGTTGGTCGAATCAACGAGAGAAGTTTCAGAATTTTTTGGGTTGTATGACCACTAATACGGACGGTATAAGTTATACGGCCCGTATAAATGGTCCGTATAACAATTCCAGAGATGGGAGAAATCATGGTGGGATATATGGTCCATTTATACGGAGCGTATAAGTGGCCGTACAATCGGGTCGGGTTAGTTTTTTTCTCTTTTTATATATGGACGACCCTTGTTCTTATTTTTCATTTCCTACTTCTCCCAAACTCTCAAGAGCTCTAGAACCTTATTCCAAGTATATTCCACTCAAACCCAAGAGAAATCAAAGATCAAATAACAAGAATCAAGATATTCATGCGTTGGAACACTCACTAGGGTTGGTAGATTTCAAGAATTTCATTGGTATTGAAACTAGGGTTTTCATACATGTTGGTAACTTGATCCAAAGCTTATTTCTATGAGATAAAAGGTTAGTTTCCATGTCCATTTCATGTTGTTAACAATGCTTGGTTGTTGAATAACTTGGATGGGGGAAGAATTCAAATATAGATTTAATGATATTTTGAGTAGTAAACTAACTTAGGTCATGATTCTTAGTATGCTATGGATATAATCTTGTAATGAAGGGTATTAATGATGACAATGAAGTGTTGTATGCAATTGTGCAAAGGGTTAGTGTAAAGTTGTTGATATAAGTTGAATATGAGAATGAATTTTGATACTTAATGGAATGTGAATACTTGTTTATGATATTGTTGATGTTATTATAGTTGTTAGGGAGTTGTTTTGCGATATGGTGGAAGTCGATGAAATAGGGGAAATGTTGTCCAATTTTCGTTAGCTCATGAATTATTCTAGTTTGAACTTAAAAGTGTCATTACGACTTAACATTGGTATGAATTCTTTTAAATGTAGATTTCTCAAGCTTGTGAGGTGAACGTAAGTAGTTAAGCATACGTAAAAGGTATGTAAGGCTAACCCTTCTTTCTTAAGGCATGATCCCATTGTTGTGTACCTTCACGTGAATTCCATAATGTCTTCCAAGATGACTTCATTCCTAGAATCACTAAAGCTCATGATTCTTGATATTCTCACGATACCAATGGTCCCATCCTATGATAGTTGATCCTCTAAGGAAGGATATAATGAAAGTAATGATGATGATGATAATGTTGAGGATACGTATGTACTCCTATGTGTGTGTGTGTGTGTGTATATATATGTATATATATATATTAAAGTATGACTATTAAGAACACCGAGTTTATATGGCCGGGTATGATATCTATTGCGCGCGCACCACTGCAGTTGGGTACGGATAACACCGAGCCATGGTAGGTCCAGGTATGTATAACACCGAACCTTTGTCATGGTCGGGTATGTAAGACACCGAACCTCTATGGTCGGGTATGATACTACTATATATATAAGTTTATGTAATGGAAGTTTCTCATTAGAAAAAGGGTAAGTGAATATGATGAACGTCGCTAGAGGTATAAATGGCTCTATCATCCCATGACTCTTCTTTCTTATGTTATCGTTCATGCATCTATTATGTTATTGATTATGCCTTACATACTCAGTACATTATTCGTACTGACGTCCTTTTGTTTGTGGACGTTGTGTCATGCCCGCAGGTGGACAGGAAGACAGACTTGATCCTTAGGCTGCTTATTTAGAGATTTCTTAGAGGAGATCTACTTGATTTAGTGCTGCAGTTGTTGGTACTATTATTTTGTGTATATATATGGGCATGGCGGGGCCCTGTCCCGTCTATATGATGGTGCATACTCTCTTTAGAGGCTCGTAGACAGTTATGTATAGTTAGATGTCTTTCAGCCTTGCCAGCTCACATTTTTGTATATCATCTTGTTAGCCTCGTTGGCTTGTGTATATGGATATGGGCATAGTTGTTGATGTTGATATGTAAGTGCTCTTGCCCGATAGGATTTTTATTATTGATGCACAGATCGCGAGTTAGCCATGTGGCTCACCTAGATATGATTGTGAAAGTATGATGAGCGGTGCCCGGTGGGTTAGCTCCGGATGCCCGTCATGGCCCTCTGGTTGGGTCATGACTGAATATTTATTTAAGAGGGGATAATGTAATAGCTCAACGTCTCGTTTTGAGTATTGCATTACATCCCTTAATTTGACACTTATCATAGATCCTTAGAAGGTTTTAGGACTTGCTAGGGTTAGGGTTGGAACTGGATTGGTTGGGTGAGTTTTTGGAAAAATAATCACCTTTTGCATCTTCTATTTTTTCTGGTGCTATCGCAATTGCGATGTGGCCACCGCATTTGCGAGGCTATCCCGACTTATGGCTAATTGCAATTGAGAGTCATGTCCGCAATTGTGGGCTAGCCACTGTAATTGAAAAAATGGTTGTAATAGAAAAATGGGACGTTCTTGAAGTTTTTTGGCAATCCAACACAATTTTGGACGATCTAAGCTATGAATTGATGGGAGATTCGACTTGGATAGACATATAACCTTGAGGTAACAATTCTACACTAAATCCTAGCGATTATACAAGATTTGTGCTAGATTTTGATGTTTACATCATGAAATTGAATGTAGAAATTTGAGATTTTGGGTCTAGTCTAAGCCCTAGAATCATCAAATTGGGGATTGAGCATCAAATTAGAGTGGGATTAAAAATCTAACTGTAGATTCAGACTCATTGGATTGTGAATAACCTGAAAACGTAATTTATTTTGGGGATTAACCACGAGGCTTTTGGATTGACTTCGACTTCATCTGAGCTTTTAAATTATGGAATTGACATGAGTGGATTTGTCTTACATCGTTCATTTTCTTTTGAACATATCAAACTTATTAGAGGGTTAGGGGCAAGGAAAGGCGGTTCGAAAAGGATAGAGAAACTTCAGGATAAGGTAAGTTAATCTTTGACTTCAATAAGGTAATTTTCCTAATTGAAATCATTTTACATATACTACGTATATAGGGGTACAATATATCTAAGGTTACGAGCATATATGCGGATACAAGTGTCACGACTCGACTAGGGGGCCATGACGAGTACCCAGAGCTGACTACCGAGCACCACTCATTAGGCTAATCACCATGCCAAACCTGAACACAAATAATCTCCAAGGCAATACATATATATATATATATATATATATATATATATATATATGAGCCCTCATGGCTGCAAAAATGATATACAAAATATACACTGATGTATTCATGAGACATCTACTACCCACGCGTACGTATCTATGAGCCTCTATTAGAATACTGAGACATATGGACGGGACAGGACCCCACCATACCCAAATATGTACACAAAAGAATGCATCACTAACTGGCACCTCTGGAGTAATGGAGTGCTCCTGTGTAGCTGCTGATAGACTCCTATGAATCGGTGCCGCCTCTCCGTCTACCTGTGGGCATGAACACAGCGTCCATAAAAAGAAAGGACGTCAGTACGACCAAAGTATGTAAGGCATACACAATAACATGATAAGGAGATGCGAGAATATAAGATAAAGGGATAACTTGTAACTGATTGCCTCTTAAGGCGGAGTCATGCATGCTAACTTATATAGTAATCGACATCATATCAGGTATGCATATGTAAACTGCCCGACCATATATGTATGGTGTGATCATCATTAGCCCGCGTCTGGGCCTCCCGCGTCCGGGGTAGACATACATCTCAAGCCGCCCACTAGTGGTGTCTGCCCGGCCATATAGGCACGGTGTAATCATTCTCATAGTGGCCCACTAAGCCTATCGTAGTTTTGTCTGCCCGGCCAACTAGGCACGGTGTAATCATACATATATACTTATCATGAAGCATGCATAAGAACTCAAGTAAAAGCTACAACTCTATCGGGGTGACGTAAGGTCGAGAACCCCCGATTCCATTATGGAGTAGTCATGATCATCATGTCTCACCTTGGAGGAACTAGCATCATAAGGTGAGCCTAAAGACAATGAATATCATCAAGGAATCAGGTAAGGACTATTAGCTTCATAAGAGTATTATATCATAAGCTTTAGAGTCTCTAGACTTAGATTCATTATCATCATTTTGATATACATAACACACCTCTTATCCGCATCTCATGGGAAATTCTCAATAATCATAAACTCATCGTTTTCGGAATATAAGAGAGTCATGGAAAGATAAAGGAAATCATATTGTAGGAATCATGCCTTAGAAAAGAAGGGACTAGCCTTACATACCTTTACGTCGTTCTAGCTATATCGACTAAGTGCTCCCCTCCAATACTCACAATTCTACATTCAAAAGAATTCGTACTAAGGTTAGATAACCAGAAACTTATTTTAGATCCCAATTAACAATCTAAGAGCTAACGAAAATTGGACAGCATCTCCTTTGTTTCAATGATTTCCACCACACAATAAACAACTCCCAACATCAATAACAACACCCATAATATCTTAATCAATAACTTCATCAAGCTAGATATCATGCAATTCTCACCATTCCCCATCAAAATCATTCATAACCCTAACTATGGCTCAATACCATATTCATTCTCATTCAATGCTTCTACAACATCTTTAATACCATTCATATCAAGATTATACTCATTACGTATCAAGAACTATGATTCAAGTCAAGTTACTATTCAAGAATACCAATATTTCCATATTTGAACTCCATACTTGACTCTCTTCCATAATCCAAGTCATTCGACCATTCAATACTATAATCAACGTAAAATGAATGCAAAACTCACCTTTGATCATGTAGGAATGGGCTTTGGATGAAAATATATCACTTGGAGAAAACCCTATCTTCAATTCCAAAGAGATGCTTGACTTCTAGCAACCCTAATGAGCATCCAAACACTTGATTTCCTTGATTATTGGTGTTTGATCTTTGATTCACCTTGAATTTATGTTAGTAACAGGTGTGGAGGATTCTAGAGGTTTCAAGAAGTGAGGAGGAACTGAGAAATGAGAAATAATAACTTGGGGTCTTATATTTATAACTGGGAAAAATCTGATCCGTCATGGATTATACGGACACTTATACGGTCTGTATAAGTGACCGTGGAATTCGCACCAACAACCATCCTTTTCTGTAACCATTATACGGTCCGTATAATACTTGCAGTGATCACCCCTCACTGTGACAGTTATACGGACCGTATAAGTTATACAGACCGTATAATGGGTCGTATAACTCACCTTCCTTTCGACTTGTTCTCGTTGTTCCGTTTGATCTCTAATCCTTATGGGACCTTCTTAACATATGTTTAGCACTTCATTAACAATCCAAGGAGCATTATAACGCTTCCTCAAGACATTATTAAATCAACATTAGCTCAGTACTCTGCAAAACCTTCCCAAAACACGACCTATACTTCGCATTCCTCGACGAACTTTCTTCCCTTGTCTCAAATGTCTTTGGAATCTTAATTAGGATCGTTAAGTACCCCTTCGTACTTGTAGGGACATCGTATACGTCTTACCCTACATTAGTCTATTTACCGCATAATGACATGAAACTTTCCAAGGTGTAACACTCTTCCCCCTTTCAAAAACATTCGTCCTCGAATGTTAAGTTCTCGAGAATCTACAGAAATTTCGCCAGAGTTTCTCATGTAATATGGCACTACTATCTTGTCACAAAAACCTACAATACATCACCTCACAGGGCTACAACACAATGATAAGAAAAATATGGCCAAACACGACTAAAATATTAAAAGAAAGCATTACATACCTTAGGATAATGGCTTCTCATCTTAAATCTCTCCCGGGGGTGGAAACTATTGCGGATATTTAGACTTCGTATCTTCTTCCGCTTCCCAAGTCATTTTCTCTCGGTTGTATTTTATTCACAAGACCTTAACCGAGGCTACCTCTTTATTTCTAAGTTTCTGTACTAGCCTATCTAGTATGGCAATGGGTATCTCTTCATAAGCCAACTTCTCCGTAACTTGAACATCATCTACAGGCACAATTCTAGTAGGATCTCCAGCACACTTACAGAGCATCGATACATGAAAAAATGGATGGATTGATTCAAGTTCTGGAGGTAAGTCCAGTTCATAAGCTACTTGGCCTATCTTGCTGTCAATCTTATAAGGCCCAATATATCATGGACTAAGCTTGCCATTCTTTCCAAATCTCATCACGCCCTTTATCGGTGATACCTTCAGGAATACCTAATCATTAACTTGGAATTCTAAGTCTCGCCGACGGTTGTCCACATAAGATTTATTGCGACTTTGGGCTGTCAACAATCAATCTCGGATAACCTTGATATTTTCCACCGCTTATTGAATCAACTCCGGACCTATTAGTTGTACCTCTTATACTTTAAACCATCCAATTGGCGATCTACACTTCCTTCCGTATAGAGCTTCATACGGAGCCATTTGGATGCTGGAATGGTAGTTGTTGTTATACGCAAACTCAATAAGCGGCAAATGATCATCCTAACTACCTCTGAAGTCTAGTATACATGCCCGTAACATATCTTCCAAGGTCTGAATGGTGCGTTCAGCTTGTCCATCTGTCTGAGGGTGAAATGTTGTGCTAAGCCTCACTTGAGTACCCAAACCTTATTGGAAGGACTTCCAGAATTTAGCTATAAATTGTGCTCCTCTGTCAGTAATAATAGACACAGGGACACCATGAAGCCGCACCACTTCTTTAATGTACAATTTTGCATAATCTGCTGCCGCATAAGTAATCCTGACTGGTAGAAAATGAGCCGACTTCGTGAGTCTATCGACAATTACCCATATGGAATCATATTTGCGCCGAGAACGAGGCAAACCTACAATAAAATCCATGTTAATTACTTCCCATTTCCAAGTTGGAATTTCCATAGCTTGTAACAATCCTCCTGGCTTCTGATGTTCAATCTTCACTTGTTGACAATTGGGACACTAGGCTACAAATTATGCTATATCCTTTTTCATTCCATCCCAAAAATACATTAACTTGAGATCGTGATACATCTTTGTTGCTCCTGGATGAATAGAATAACGAGAGTAATGAGCTTCTTTTAGAATCTAACGATGTAGTCCTGCCACATCCGGCACACACATCTTGCCTCGATACCTGAGAACTCTGTCTGTAGAAGCCTCAAAGGGTGACTTCTATTTCTCGGGAAATGTATCTCTATAGTGACTCAACTGGGGATCTTCATATTGGCGCTCTCGCACCTCCATATCTAAGGATGAAACAGCTGGGTTGCGAATACCAACTCCTGCATTGCCTGAATTAATTAGACGAACTCCTAGGCTAGCTAGCTGGTGAAGCTCACAAACTAATTCTTTCTTCTCCGAAGGGGCCTCACATAGACTACCCATTGATTTGTGGCTAAGTGCATCAGCTACTACATTCGCCTTTCCAGGATGATATAAAATACTCACATCATAATATTTCAATAGTTCTAACCACCGCCTCTGCCATAGATTTAACTCCTTCTCCTTGAAAATATATTGAAGGCTCTTGTGATCTGTATAAATATCAACATGTACCCCATATAAGTAATGTCTCCACATTTTTAGCGTATGAATAACCGTAGTTAACTCAAGATCATGGGTCGGGTAATTCTTTTCATGTTTTCGCAACTGCCTGGAAGCATAGGCTATAACCTTCCCGTGTTGCATCAACACACAGCCCAATCTGACACCGGAGGCATCACAATAAACAATATAGCCTTCCGACCCTTTTGGAAGTGTCAGGACTGGGGCCGAAGTCAATCTATCTTTCAATTCCTGGAAGTTGCGCTCACAGGCATCGGTCTATTGAAATTTTGCTGATTTCTAAGTTAGCTTCTTTAATGGTGCTGAAATAGAAGAAAATCCTTCCACAAATCTTTTATAATAGCCTGCTAAACCCAAAAAGCTACGGACTTCTGTAGGTGTTGTAGGCCTTGGCCAAGTCTTCACAACCTCAATTTTCTGAATATCTACTCGAATGCCGTCAGCTGAAATAATATGGCCCAGAAAAGTTACAAAATTCAGCCAGAACTCATATTTAAAAAATTTTGCATACAAATCACGAGCTCGAAGAATCCCAAGGACAATACGCAAATGGTCTGCATGCTCCGCTTCTGTCCGAGAGTATACTGGAATATCATCGATGAACACGATCACAAACAGATCTAAGAAAGGCCTGAATACATTATTCATCGAATTCATAAACACCGCCGGAGCGTTAGTCAACCCAAATGACATCATCCGAAATTCATAATGGCCATATCTGTTTCTGAAAGCCGATTTGGGAATATCTTCTTCTCTAACTCTCACTTGATGATACCCCGATCTCAAATCAATTTTTGAAAACCACTTGGCACCCTGTAATTAGTCAAACAAATCATCGATTCTCGGAAGAAGATATTTCTTCTTTATCGTCACCTTGTTCAACTGCCTATAGTCGATGCACATTCATAAAGATCCAACTTTCTTTCTTACGAACAAGATAGGGGCTCCCCATGGCGATGAACTGGGGCTAATGAACCCCTTCTCAAGAAAATCCTTCAATTGTGCCTTTAACTCTTTCAATTCTGCAGGAACCATTCTGTAAGGAGGAATAGATATAGGTTTAGTATCCGACAGCACATCAATAGCAACATCAATCTCCCGCTCTGGTGGAAGGCCTGGAAGTTCATCTGGATATACATCTGGGAATTCATTGACTGCCGAGACGGATTGAAAAGTCGGGGGCTGTGCTTCAGTGTCATAAACTCGGACTAGATGATAAATATAGCCTTTAGCGATCATCTTCCTTGCCTTAAGGTAGGAAATACCTCTAGGAGATGCTGTGTTACCTTTCCATTCAAGCACTGGTTCTCCTGGAAATTGGAATCGCACCATCTTTGTTCTGCAATCCACATTAGCATAACAGGAGGCCAACCAATCCATGCCCATAATCACATCAAAATCTAACATTTCCAGCTCAACCAAATCAGCTTTAGTCTGACGACCACATACCACAATCACATAATTTTTTTTACACTTGTGTAGCTATTACCAGGTCACCAATAGGAGTAGATACATCAAAAGGCTTTATTGACTCGGGCTTCACCCCAATACGATCAGCAATATACGGAGTAATATACAACAAGATAGAACCCGGATCAATCAATGCATAAACATCATGGGAGAATATGGATAGTGTACCTGTAACCACATCTGGAGAGGACTCAAGATCCTGACGTCCGGCTAAAGCATAAATATGGGGCTGGGTGCCACCTGAACTGGATGCTCCCCCTCTGCTCCTACCACGGTCTGCTGAAGTCTGCCCTACCGGGCGCACGGATGAGGAAGAACTAGCTGCTGATCATATGGGCTGAGCTCCAACTCTGCCACCTATCGATGGACAATCACGCATCATGTGCCCAACCTGACCACATGCATAGCAAGCATCTGAACCTCGGCGACACTAACCTGAATGTAACATACCGCACTGGCAGCATCGTGGAACCAGTAGTCTCCTCTGACTGGGATCACCTCCAGACTGAGGACCTGTGACTCTCAAACTCTGACCCCGACCAGAATAAATGGGGCGATCAAATCTCCTACCCGCAAACCGAGGAGGTGCACTAGTCGCGGACTGGCGTGAATAACTGGAATATTATTGCTGCTGACCCCCTCTATACTCACTACCAGCACCGACAGATCTGGCCCTCTATCAATATCGCGCTCACCCTTCTGTGGCTGTTGCTGTTCTTCTAAATTCTGGGAGTGGGCCTGAATACGGGAGATGTCCATCCCCTCCTGTAGTGAAGTTGTCAAGTAATCCTTGAATAAATGTGGCCCTAAGCCACTCACATATCGATGTACCCTATCTCCCATATCCACTACCATCGTCGGGGCATACCTAGCCAATGAATTAAAATGAAGGTTGTATTCTCGAGCACTCATATTTCCTTTCTTAAGATTCAAGAATTTATCTGCTCTGGACTGGCGGACCTCGGGTGGAAAATAATGACGGATAAAAGCATTCACGAACTCTTGCCAAACCGGGGGAGGCACATTTTCCCCTCTTGAAGAAATCCAATTGTTATACCATAGAACCGCCACATCCCGCAGCCTATATGATGCCAGCTCCACTAACTCAGTATCCGAAGCATGGATGATCCTCAACGTCCTCAATATCTCATCTATAAAGTCTTGCAGGTCTTCATCCGGCTTTGACCCGAAAAATTCTAGAGGATTTAAACTTATAAAATCACGAGCCCTTGCACTAACCGCCCGATCACCTGGGCCCGTACTCTGTCGTTGAGCCTGAGTGGCAACTAGCCGAGTCAATAGCTAGATAGCCTCGGTCATCTGTTGACCCGAAGCACCCGGTGGAGGAACTGGGGGCATATGAGCTGGAGTAGAAACCCCTTCTTGTCATTCTAGAATAGGCTGAGTGTGGGAGGTATGGGATGGAGCCTCATTATGGGATTCACCTTCTTCTATATTCGTTGGTGGCTCCCTTTCCATCCACCTTGCTGTCGTAGCCTTGCCCTTCTGGGCGGCTGTGGCTTTTTTCTTTACCGGCATCGCTGAAATCATAACGCACAATTATGGAAAAGGAAATCTTATAACATAGATCTATCGCACGATCTAATAAGCAGGAAGATAGTCATTTTCTTAAATGCCCCCCAGCTGTTTGTTTATAAGTGTGGCGCGCTTCACACCCATAAACGAGACTCTGCTGGACACGGTTCGTAGACACACCCTAGGACGGAACTGCTCTGATAACACTTTTGTCACGACCCGACTAGGGGGCCATGACGAGTACCCAGAGCTGACTATCGAGCACCACTCATTAGGCTAATCATAATACCCAACCTGAACACACATAATCTCCAAGGAAATACATATATATATATATATATATATATATATATATATATATATATATATATATTAGCCCTCACGGCTGGAAAAATGATATACAAAATATACACTGATGTATTCATGAGACATCCACTACCCACGCGTACGTATCTATGAGCCTCTACTAGAATACTGAGACATATGGACGGGACAGGACCCCGCCATACCCAAATATGTACACAAAAGAATGCATCACTAACTGGCACCTTCGAAGTAATGGAGTGCTCCTGTGTAGCTACTGATAGACTCCTATGAATCGGTGCCGCCTCTCCGTTTACCTGTGGGCATGAACACAACGTCCATAAAAAGAAAGGACGTCAGTACTAGCAATGTACTGAGTATGTAAGGCATACACAATAACATGATAAAGAGATGTGAGAATATAAGATAAAGGGATAACCTGTAACTGATTGCCTCTTAAGGCGGAGTCATACATGCTAAATTATATAATAATCGACATCATATCATGTATGCATATGTAAACTGCCCGACCATATAGGTACGGTGTGATCATCATTAGCCCGCGTCTAGGCCTCCCGCGTCCGGGGTAGACATACATCTCAAGCCGCCCACTAGTGGTGTCTGCCCGGCCATATAGGCACGGTGTAATCATTCTCATAGCTGCCCGCTAAGCCTATCGTAGTTTTGTCTGCCCGGCCAACTAGGCACGGTGTAATCATACATATATACTTATCATGAAGCATGCATAAGAACTCAAGTAAAAGCTACAACTCTGTCGGGGTGACGTAAGGTCGAGAACCCCCGATTCCATTATGGAGTATTCATGATCATCATGTCTCACCTTGAAGGAACTAGCATCATAAGGTGAGCCTAACAACAATGAATATCATCAAGGAATCATATAAGGACCAATAGCTTCATAAGAGTATTATATCATAAGCTTTTTAGTCTTTAGACTTAGATTCATTATCATCATTGTCATATACATAACACATCTCTTATCCGTATCTCATGGGAAATTCTCAATAATCATAGACTTATCGTTTCCGGAATATAAGAGAGTCATGGAAAGATAAAGGAAATCATATTGTAGGAATCATGCCTTAGAAAAGAAGGGACTAGCCTTACATACCTTTACGTCATTCTACCTTTATCAACTAAGTGCTCCCCTCCAATACTCACAATTCTACATTTAAGAAAATTGGTACTAAGGTTAGATAACCAGAAACATATTTTAGATCTCAATTAACAATCTAAGAGCTAACGAAAATTGGACAGCATCTCCTTTGTTTCAATGACTTCCTCCACATAATAAACAACTCTCAACATCAATAAGAACACACATAATATCTTAATCAATAACTTCATCAAGCTAGACATCATTCAATTCTCACCATTCCCCATCAAAATCATTCATAACCCTAACTATGGCACAATACCATATTCATTCTCATTCAATGCTTCTACAATATCTTTAATACCATTCATAGCAATATTATACTCATTACCTATCAAGAACTATGATTCAAGTCAAGTTACTATTCAAGAATACCAATATTTCCATATTTGAACTCCATACTTGACTTTCTTCCATAATCCAAGTCATTGAACCATTCAATACTCTAATCAACGTAAAATGAATGCAAAACTCACCTTTGATCATGTAGGAATGGGCTTTGGATGAAAATACTTCATTGGATAAAACCCTAACTTCAATTCCAAAGAGATGCTTGACCTCTAGCAACCCTAATGAGTATCCAAACACTTGATTTCCTTGATTATTGGTGTTTGATCTTTGATTCACCTTGAATTTATGTTAGTAAGAGGTGTGGAGGGTTCTAGAGGTTTCAAGAAGTGTGGAGGAAATGAGAAATGAGAAATAATAACTTGGGGTCTTATATTTATAACTGGGAAAAATCTGACCCGTCATGGATTATACGGACACTTATACGGTCCGTATAAGTGACCGTGGAGTTCGTACAAACAACCATCCTTTCTGTAACCATTATACGGCACCTTATACGGTCCATATAATTTTATATGGTCCGTATAAGTGACCATATAATACTTCCAGTGATCACCCCTCATTGTGACGGTTATACGGACCGTATAAGTTATACAGATCGTATAATGGGTCGTATAACTCACCTTCCTTCCGACTTGTTCTCGTCGTTCCGTTTGATCTCCAATGCTTATGGGACCTTCTTAACACTTGTTTAGCACTTCATTAACAATCCAAGGAGCATTATAACTCTTCCTCAAGACATTATTAAATCAACATTAGCTCGGTACTTTGTAAAACCTTCCCAAAACACGACTTATACTTCGCCTTCCTCGATGAACTTTCTTCCCTTGCCTCAAAAATCTTAATTAGAATCGTTAAGTACCCCTTCGTACCGGTAGGGACATCATATGCGTCTTACCCTGCGTTAGTCTATTTACTGCACAACGACATGAAATTTTCCGAGGTGTAACAACAAGGTTATAAATGCTTTACGGGGTATAGGATTATAGGCGTACATGTTTTATATGCTACTTTCTGGGTTGTGACTACTTTGAGCTTTAGACCATGCTAGGATAATGTTATAGGCATCGTATTTTCATACTAGTTTAACATGATGAGCTATGGCTTATGTGAATGTTTGATTACATGTTTAGCTATTAGTCATGCACTGTTCGTATGCCTTATAATTGCATACTTAACATATATGTGGTTATGACATGTGAGTTGTCTGTGCGGCATGTGGATATGGATATGTCACTCATGAGCCACTGTATAACCCGAACACTACAGACGATGTGTGCACATATATAGCGCTGGGAGGGCTAGTATTGATTATGATGTATTTGTGCATAACATCTTATGCTGCTTTTACCTTTTATCTGTCAAGATCACATATTCATTGTACATATTGTTTAAGTGAGTATTTTCTGTCAAACCCTTGACACTACTTTGTTGGGGTCGACTAATGATACTGAATAACTGTTGGTGTACTCATACTGCAGTTGTTGCACTCTGCACTAATACAGACTGTGCTCCAGTAGAGCCCAGGAGCAAGTGCTGAGGAGTTGAATGAGACTGTCATGGTGAGCTACTTGACCCTGTCTGCAACACCTTTGGTGTCTTTCTTTTATTTCAGTCTATTAGATCTTATTTTCCAAACAGTATTGTCATTTAAAGGTAGTTCTACTATTCTTATGTTAGATCATGGCTTGTATTACCAAATTCTGAGGAGCATTTTGGTTTTCTGCATGAGTTTTAAACTCATTATTTTGTAAAACTTACTGCTTTTAAACTTATTCATGTCTTTAATATCAGGTTGGGTTACTCGTTATTATTGCTTTGAATCCGCTTAATGAGTTGAGATCAATGTTTTAAAAGGCAGGGGCGTGAGACGGAGCACTTTACTTAGCACGGGGCGAGGCGTAAGCCCCATGGATCTTTAAAATTTTAATTTATAATGTAGTAAAATAGTGTAATAATGCAAAAAATTATTTTAAAAAATACATTAATAGTTTTGTAAAATTAAAAGCATGATTAATGAAGCTCATAGAAAACAAAATTTCTACTAACATGATTTTACAAGTATAAATAATGCAATGATATAAAAGCTATATGAGATGCAAATCAACTCTAATATCTTAAATTTCAAAGAATAAAAGAATCGCAATATCTTAAAATATATTAACCTCCCTAAAAATGTATAATCTTTATCAGTATTATAATTAAAATATCAGGCCTTCATGAAGAAAAAATAAAATTACTTTCAAATAGTGAAATAAGATAATTTTTTGATGTAGCACAAACAAGATGAAGCCCGGTGACAAGTGAAGATGTAAAACTCAGCTATGTATATTTAAAAGAAATGTTAAGTGATATTCACCCTCATGGTGTTATCAAACAGTAAATATGCAATATGATGGTTGTTATTTGAGTTGCACTCAGTATTCTTATTTCTATAGATAAAAACAAATATTAAACATCATACATTATTAAAGAATTATGAGGGTCAAAAGTGTTAGCTAAGAATTTGACGCATAATTATGTAAGAACCGTTAAGTGAGCCCCGTGCCTTGGGCAGTAGGCGTGTTTAGACGTACAGTTGGGTGCTTAGGGCGAAAGTCTCACGGAACTTAGCCCCATACATAAGCCCCGAGACGTTTTACTAGTGCCCTACCCCGTAATCCAAAACTACCTTTTAAATCACTGGTTGCGATTAAGGGTCATCACGGGTTAGACAAATTGGGTCATGACAATAAGCCATAGACATTTGTGTGCTATTTCTTACTAATGGAAAGATGGTAAGTTAAATTTAAATTATCTCTAAATAAAGAAAAAGTAACATTCCTTTTAGAGTAGATTAGGAAGAGAAGTATAGACAGAGAGAGTGAAGAACAAATGGGCTTTTACACCACCCCCTTATGGATGCTTCATCTAAAGAAATTAACAAAATGAAAGAAACAAAACTAACAGCAACATCATTCAAATTAACATCTCTGCATTGACACTCTTTTGATTTACTGTTCTACAACACTTAAATCTAACACTCTTTTGATTTACTGTTCTACAACACTTAAATCTGCAAACGCTTTCCTAAAGACAAATTAGAAAATAAGATTCACCTCCTAATATATGACACAATTGCTCTTTATGTGAACAGGTACGAAAAGATATTCACATTTCAATCACCTGGGAAATATGCCTTTTCGCTAAGTTGAGAACTAATGAAAAGAACAATTTATGAGCAAATAATATCCAACCCAACCTAATCCCATTACTACAGATTTTACTGTATGACAATTGGCATAGGAGCTTCAACTATTGTTCCCCTGAGATCCTGCCGGACCTCCTCCAGCACCAGGGGAGAAATTCTGGCCTTCGATTGATGCTGGTTGTGCAGGAGGTTGCTGATTAGGTGCCCATGCTCCTCTTTGAATTGGTTCTCTTCTTTCAACCTGCATAGTCTCCCGGCGTCTGTCATAACGAGGTCGTGGCCTGGGTCTAGTACCTTGGCTTTGACTAAATCTATATTGTGGCCTATGGATGACTTTTCCATCTACGAACAGATCCCCTAAACATCAATGAGTGGAAACAGTAAACGGGTGTTGAACTTAACAGACATGCTACAAGTGACAAGAAGAATCCCAAAGGCATAAAAATTACAAGTTTTCAGCAAACCAACCTCCATAATCCTTGTTGGGGACATCTAGATATGAATCTGGCAAGACCCACAAAACACCAGGTAGACCTACATATGACATTAAGAAATCAATCATGATGGAGTCAAATAACAGAATTCTGTGAATAACCACAAATCTGCTAATTGCTAACAGGGAGATCAAAGTTTAGGCACATACATGCCAATATTAGGGAAGGGTTATAGCTACAAGAAACCAAGGATCCTCTCCGTAAAAGCTTTCATACAGAAGGTTTAAGCCGATCCTAAAGTTCAATCAATAAACTAGCAGTGTTATTAATGTGAAAAGCGAAAGAAGAAAGACAAAGGTCTAATGGAGCTTCACAAAGCGTACAAAGGTAATGAAGAAAAGCACAAAAGGAAACAAGAAAATATACATGTCATGCTAGAATAATAATCATAAACAGAACGAATAATTATATGGACAAAGAAATTAAAAAAAATTACAACGAGGTGAATTGTTTGGTGATGCCTTCTAAGGACAGAGCTCAGAGGTAATGAGGTGCATGACTTATTTCATTGACGCATGCACCGAAAAGCTGCCTATTCGAGACGAAGTGTTCATCCTGTGATGTGCCTAATTTTAGGTTTAAGTGAGCCTTTGATAATACAGTCAACTAGGACTCAATCCCAAAGTAATTGGGATCAACCATATGAATCTTCTTTTCCATTCTGCTTCATTCTGGTGCAAACCCTATCTAAAGTTGATATTTTTAATTGCAAAAGTGTCGAGCGTAAGCTGATCATTTCATTGAAGTTATTGCAGAGCTTTAACATTGTTTTAGATAACCCATAATCTCATATTGAAGCTGATTATATTAGAAGAAGTGTAAGCCTTAAACCTAGAGCTTGCAATCCAATATTCACAAATTAAAGAGGGTTCCATGTAAGCACTTGCGACGCAACTCTACAACCAAGGCATTTCTTTTTCCCCTCTAGGGTTAGTGTGGAAGGGAGGAATGTGAATGCTCATATTTCCTTCTTCGAATCATTGCACAAAAATTGCATATTCACTTTAGCACTTCTAGGTTATTCCCATTTCAGCTTCTATCCTAAAATAACTCAGAAGTATTTGCCCGTACTTAACCTGATATTAGAATAATACCAATTCCCAACCTTTTATAATGACAAGCCAATTTTAGAATGAAGCATAGAACTTCAGATAAAAATGAATGAAAGAACTAGGCACCTTAGATGACCAACAAAAAGAAACCACATACCTTTAACTTTGTAGGAAAGCTCTTCAGAAATCAAAACACCAAACCCAGTGTATGTGGTTGTACAAACAGAGTAAATCTTCTTTTTTGCTTCTTCCTCACTGCATACCAATAAAACAGCTATGAAATACCACTAGTCCAGTACATAGACAAAACAACCTATGCCTAATTTATACACAAAGAGGGTTACTAGCTAAGGCAGAGAAATTTTAATACAGTATATTGAACTCTAAGAATAAGGTTGTCGGCACACTTCATAACTGGGCGGGCGCACTTCTTTACAGTTCATAGCTTTATTATTTATTATTCTTTTAACAAATCGAATCAAGGAAACCAAGCAATATATTGAGGGATACGGTGAACAAGTAACACAACCATACATAAAAATACACCACAATGTTACTCTGATTCTCCAGTCCCCAGTGACCTGCATCATGCCCTTATTAAAAAAGGAACAACATAGTAGCAATCTAGAATGTCAACTTTTGCAAAAGAAATTGTTATCCTTCTGTTTGACTTCGGTTAATTTCTGTCTCTAAATTCAACTAAACTTGAATAAATGTGATTCGAACAATCTTCTCTTAGAAAAGTACATTTTTTCCAATAAGACTCTTAGAAAAGTACATTCAAGTCTACAAAAACGTTGTTTCGTGTACATAAACGTACACCACAATGTTACCCCGATTCTCCAATCCCCAGTGAACCATATCATGTCGTACTAGCAACAACATCGTACGATTTGGAACATAAACTTTTGCAAAACAAATCGTTATACTTCTCATTTACTGTCATTTAATGCCAATTTTTGTTTATATATCAAATTAAACTTGAACAAAATGTAATTCAAATTTTGGTTTTCTTAGAAAGCAGCTAACTACAAGTAAATCTGCAAAACGCAATGTTATTGGGTTCTCCAAACCCAAGTGAACTGCGTCATGTCATTCCACAAATAACACAGTAGATATTGGAATGTTCAAATTTGCAAAACAGATTGTTACTCTTCTCTTGTACCACATTTTAATTAATTTTGTTTCTAAATCAGACTGAAGGTTAAATAATGTGATTCCTGTAAGGATCAATAGCCAGGACAATGCGGAATTTACCAAAATAATCGTTTACTAAAAATAACAAGGACATTAATGAAACAACAAATTTACATGGTTCGGTCAATTTGGCCAGATGGTTATATAATTAGATCCAATGGAGGTGAACTTGCTTCCAGGATTACTGGTGATGCATTTGCCTCAGAAAGCATTTGTAAGCTTTGCAATAATTTCTTTGACCATGGCGCTTTCATTCTCTTGACTGAAAATTGCTGCAATTCAGGGGACTTCAGGGCTGAAGGGTCCATGGAATTTTCAAGGAAGCAAATGTCTGTTTTGCTTATTTTCGTGGAGAAGAGTAAGATTTCATGACGTGAAACCTCCGTAAAATCCTTCTATTTAGTTTGCTTTATGCTTTATGAGTCATAACTAATTTGTACCCGTTTTTTATGAATAAAGTTTGCATCTGAAATGGATCTTCCATTTCCAAAAGGAAAATAGATCCCTAAAATGGGGCGAATCCATGTATCATATAAATTCATTTGTACCTTGACTTTATTATCTGTTTTAAAATCTCATACATAAGTCTTATTTTGGTAGTTTTTCTACAAAGTAACTTCACTGAAAGTGGGATAGCTCAAATTGATATATCGTCTAAGATACATAATAATCTTTAGAATAGTTTACAATTCCTATTTGATGAATAAAACTACCAACAAAATGCCAGAGGCCAGTGCTATCAGAAATTGAACCTCTGCTTTGGCTTAATATCATTTAAAAAAAAAAAAAATCTTCTGGTTTGGCCTTGCCTATAATTTGTGATAGCTAAGAGGGATTCTACAACTCTAGGGTTCCTCATATTTTATAACTTTGTTTACTATTACGGTAGTAGTGTCTGCTATCGCATTATCTCGTGTGTTATTGTTCTTTTTTCTGAATGCTCTGTAATGCTTTCCTTATTTGTTGTCATGTTTTCTTCACTACCGTATTTTCTTTTTCATAACTGTTGTGATTTTCTGCACTTGAGCCTAGGGTTTTCCGGAAACAACCTCTCTACCTCCACGAGGCAGGGGTAAGGTCCGCGTACACTTTACCCTCCCCGACTCCACATGTGGGATTACATTGGGCATGTTATTGTTGGTGGTCAATTTGACGTACAGGCTACGTCCATGAACAGACAACCAAATTAACTATATCAAAAGTGCATTAAAAAAGAGTAAACTCCAGTAATCCAAAAATATCCCAAGAGAATACCGCAACGGTGATCATCACAAAAGCTAAAAGCACTCTCTAATAAATTACACTCCCCAATAGGCATCATATATACCCTTGTGGGAACTTTTAGTATCCTTACTGAGGTTTGTCCCACTCTTACCCTTGTATTAAGCGAGTCAAGCTCTAATACCATATAAGATACATTCTAAAGCCCAAGGCACATAATGTTCGCTTTGGCCAAACATGCTTCACAGCTTTGACATTGGGTTACGTTACATCGAGCCCAAAATCATGCTTACAAAGTAAAACTTTTCTTTCTCATATAATCCTAGGATTTTCTAGCCCTTATTCTATATGAGATCCTCTTGAAGTGTTACATGCACTCTTCCTCCGAAAGCCTACCAACCTAAAAGCCTACTAGTCTTTATCAGCTTGCCCTTGAAGCGTCACAACACGTCACAACAAATTCAATAGTTGAATAATTTGTCACCCTCACAAATAGGTGACCTAGGTATTGTATGTCAATTGTCAACAAGCAATCAAAAAGTTCTTTTTTCGAAGAAACTTTCTATGAACTCATAGTCCGTGACTCAAGTATAATATGCCTCTTTGGTTAGGTCTCATGTAACAACAACAATAACATACCCAGTGTAATCCCACAAGTGGGGTCCGGGAGGATGGGTGCACACAGCCTTACCCCTACCTTGTGAAGGCATAGAGACTAGTTCCGATAGACCCTCGGCTCAAGTAAAGCATATCAAAACATGTATCAAAAAGGAATACACTTGAGAAAAGAACAGTAGCAACAACAAATAACACAATAACCGAAGCAAAGGAAATATGTAATAATAAAATCGAAGCATAAAATAAGTAGGAGCTTAATACAGAGAATGGTTAAGTCTCATGTATAGTAATCCCTTAGTCCCATTTTATATGAGGGGTGTTTGACTGGGCACGAAGTGTAAGAAATAAAAGAAGAGTTTTGAAACTTGTGATCTAAAACAAACCATAAAAATTTGTGTCGCTAGAAATCATTTCATTAAGGCTAAAAAGATAAATTTAAAGTTGAATTGCTACTAACATATAAAAAGGTGCGACTCTTTTGGGATTGACTAAAAAAGTAAAGAGTGTCCAATAAATTGGGACGGAGGGAGTATGCTAATTAGGAACTAGAGAAACGAGTTTCTAAAAGTACCTTCCTATGTGTTCATATAAAAACACAAATGACCTAAGCTACAATATGCCAACAAGAAACATAAAAAAGGGGGTATTTTTTAGTTTTTTCAAGAATTACCTTCCAACAACAGCAGCAATAGTTTTAACATAAGCATTAATCATGTCTTCCTCAGAGGGTTTAGGTTCAGGAAACTCCATAACGATGAGCCAATGCTCATAATCACATCCATCCAAAAGTATAGTCTCCTTAGGTGGCCTGTTACTCCAGTTTGGAGATGGATCATTTAGGGGAGAGTAACCCGACCCGGATGTCTTGGGTCGGGTCGGAACAAATTGCTCTGATGGGTTGTGGTTTTGGGGATTCAAGAAAAGGGGAACTACAAAACGAAATCTAGATGATGATGAAGGAGAGGAAGAGAGTGCACGGTAAAGGGTGGAAGCCAAAGTGCGCCTGGTGGAGAACAGCGCCATTATTAGGTGGAGAAATGTGGCTTTGAGTTGGAGGAGCTGTAAGGTTTATCGAGGGTTTAAGCTGTTATTTAAGGAAAAATATCCTATTGAAGGACCCATTAACAAAGGGACGCATTTGGGAACTTTGCAAATTTTATTTGGGGATAACTAAGGAAGAGTTTAACAATAGCAAAGGGTAAATTAGTCAAACTCTAACTCTTTAATTATAAACATATAAACAAAATGAATTTGTTACAAGAAAATTAAAAGGTAAGCGTAATGTCGCAAATCACAAGAGATCTATGATAAAGCGAAACCTAGAGAGTGGTCTTTGAAATTATCATTTTTATTTGTGTACCCATGATAGTATACAGGTGTCAAAGAGTTGGTGCGCTGGGGGTTAGGGGTGGGCATTCGGGTCGTTGGATTGAATAGGAAAATTTTGATTTGAATTTTCAATTTTCGATTGAAGAAATTACAATCCAAATAAGCTCGAATTAGATTGATTTTTTTAAGTTAGGTTTCGGGTTAATCGGTTCGGATATTTCGGATTTTTGATTTTGACTTTTGAGCATTTAAGATAGGCTTATCATTTTTTGCCCCGATTGCCCTTCTTTTGGGTTGGTCTTTAAATTTTGCCCCTCATATTTGTGATCTTTAAATTTTGTCCCTCATATTGGGGTGTCAAAAAATTATGAAACCGACCGAACCTAACCAGACCGAACCGATTTATAGGGTTTTTTTAATAAAACCGTGGATTTTTATTTATGCTTATAACCGTCCCTAACAATTAGGGTGGTATTTTTAATTTATACAAAAAACCGAAAAATTTCCGGACCGAACTGAATAGCCTTACAAGTATGAAATATATTTTATATATTATGAAATATATTTTGTATATTACAAATATGTTAAATTGAATATATAAAATATATTTTATAATTTATGTTTCAAATATAAAAAAGAATTTTGGCCACTAAATTTTGGGCCTTTAGTTGATTGGATTTAGTTTCAAAAGGATACCTCATATACATAGTCATACGGTCATAGATTTAGATGATTTAAGTAGGCATTTATGGTTATAGTTAGCACTAACAGAAGTTTACCTCCATCTTGGTCTCCTCGACTATGTTGCTTGATGTATATGTATCAAATTCAAGTTGTGATTTATGTGGCCTATAAGCTAATGTTTGTTTTGGCTCAAGTCAACATTGTTATCTTTGGCAAGTTATTCTTTTCCCTGATCAATCAGTGAGGATTCACGTCGCGGTGATGTCATCGTTGTTGTCTTGCTACTTGATATAATACATTTCAGTTTAATTACTTTGTGTAGTTTTTCTAATAGCTTTTACATTAAATATTCATAAGAAACAAATAGAAGTTTTATTTGATGGTGTACTACAAATAGGTTTGTGGAGGTCTGTGTCATTACATTTTAATGGTGGTGTATTCTTAGGTGACACTTTAAAACTAAAATAACCGAAAATTAACCGAACCGTACCGATACCGAAGAAAAACCGAGATGATGGGACGGTCTCGAAAAGTCTAATTTTGGTTATACAAAATAAAATAACCAAAGAATTGGGATGGTATAATTTTTTTAAAATAACCGACCGAACAGTCCCATTGACACCCCTACTCTCATATTTGTGGTCTTTAAGTTTTACCCTTCGCTTGGAAAGGTGGGCGAATACTTGAGATTCTGGGTTCGAACCCCCGCTCAAGCATAAAATAAAAAAAAAAATTCGCAAGGCAGGGCTGGAGGCGTGTATGCCGGATCCGGCATACACTTCTTAAGGAAAAACTAAAGTTATGCCGGATCCGGCATAACTAAAAGTCTGCCCCATAAAGCAGAACTTTTCCTTAAGGCATAGTTTAGTTATGCCTTATGGGACAGACTTTTAGTTATGCCATAACCAAAAGTATGCCCCATAAGGTAGAATTTTTCCTTAAGGCATAGATTTTGCCTTATAAGGCAAACTTTTAGTTATACCTTAAGGAAAAGTTTCGCCTTATGGGGCATACTTTTAGTTATGTCTTATGGGGCACACTTTTAGTTAAAGCATAACTAAAAGTATGTCTCATAAGGCGGAACTTTTCCCTAGGGCATAACTAAACGTTTACCTTGAAAAGTAAAATATATATATATATATATATAAATTAAAGACCATCAATTTGAGGGGAAAAAGTTAAAGACCACCCCAAAAGAAGGGCAATTCCCATAATTGCCTTCAGGCTTATTAGGAACGAAATTCTTGTGCCCTAGTTACCAAGTTACATGTTTTAGCATAATGTGAAACCAAATATGTGGATTCAGCAAAGAATTGTTACACTACACCAAAAGGTGTCAAGTCATATAGTTTAGTTCTACATTATTCCCTCTGTTTCATTGGAAGCTGCCTTATTCTTAAAGCAGTGAAGTAAACTCTAGCTTTGCAAGGTATATTATATTTAATTTGGTAGGAAATTCTATGTTGGACTTAAAGTTATAGTGGGTAGCCGTAGGGTACTAATCTATTGGGTCTTTCGACTAATTATAACTAAATATAAGGTGTAAAATTTTTAGATTTTCAGATATTCGTAAATTTGATATCCAAAATTTAAAAAATAAAATCCGAAGTCCATAATTCAAAAATCCAAACCAAATATTCAAAAAATTCGAATTTAGATTTGAATTTCGAGTTTGTCAAAACTGCGCTCACCCCTAGTAATGTAGTCCTTATATGTATCATATGCAGCCTTAGTATCGTGAATAGGGCTATGCGAGTACTAGTCTTGACTCTTAACATTATCAGCCTGCCCCATTCTAGTTTTCGAAAAAATTCTAGTTTTAGGAAAAACATATAAGTCACAACGCTTTTATAGTACAAGAATTATTATCACACTTTCAGAGAATCAAGGGCATGCAATTCACCATCTATGCTTCTTGATCTAGAAAAGACTTTTGATCAATGAGAATGGTCGTTTGTTCATCAAACTTTACACTTCCAACTTTTCCCAAAATATCATTCAATTGATCATATCTTGCATTTCCAGCTCTAGTACTTCTGTTCTCATCAATGGTATAGAACCGCTTATTTTCATCCTTCACGTGGCATATAACAGAGAGATCCCCCATCGCCATTGTAGACATCAAAATTTTAATTGAATTAATCCACATGAAATTTGGATTAAATTATGAGTTATTGACATGTTTATCAAGTTAAATTTTGGTTAATAAAGTCGGATTAATTATTTAAGTCAAACTTACGCAGCTTAAATAACATCCAGATTACATGTCACACCCCAAACGAGGGGGCATGACGGGCACCCAGCTATTCTGGCTGAGCACTACCTGACGTTCATTCAACCCAGCTCAACCTAGTATAATTACAGATAACCGTGTAACCTACGTCTAAAGTATAATAATCACCTGCATGCAGAAAAGGCATGTAACACCCCGTACCTTTAAGTTAAGCTTTGACCATGATTCTAGACTTAGAAAACCAGATAGGGAATATGAGAATTGAAAATTTCTCTTCAGTTGTCAGATGGGGATTTACGCCCCAGAATACGGACCGTATTTCAGTATATGGCCCCGTATTTCAAATCGTAATTTGGCATCTAAATCACTGTGCATTCTGGAATTTGGCTTGGGAATATATATTGTTAAATACGGGTCGTACTGTCAAAATACGACCCATATTTGATGGTTGTATTTGGAAAGGAGGTGGTACAGTGTTTCTGTTTTGAAATATGCTTAATTACGGTCCAGGTTTACAGACCGTAATTCAGAATATGGACCGTATTTGGGTCCATATTTCTCACGTCGCACCAGAAACTACAAATACCTGGTTTCCGTTCTAATTTTTATTTTTACAAGTCCCTGAGCCCTAGAACGACTTGTTCCTCTCCTTCAACACCAAGAACATTAAGTTAAGTCAATCCAAGCCCTTCCAAATCAATTCTAACATGTGTTCTCATAATCTAACCATGAATCATTGTTCTTAACATAGGGTTTTCAAGAAAACCCATTTAAAGGACTCAAGACTCAAACCTTGGAATTCATCTTCCAAGTTCATATTTTTATTTCAAGTTTGGAGCATTACCAGGTATGTAGGGTTGCTATCTACATGTGGGAACATCATTGTTCTTCCCCACGCTTCTTCTTTCATAAAGTATGAAGCTTTACGAAAACTAGGGTTCTTAACCATGTTCATGATAACCCTAGGTCCATGCCCCATGTTATATTATGTATTAAATTGTTATAAATTCTTCATTGTGTTCTTGATACATCATTATGATTATTGAGAATTTTTCCGTAATCCATGAAAAACCCATACGTTGCATTCCATGGGTCCTTACATGCAAGCTATAATCTATTATGTTTATTTTCAAGAAAATACTCTACATGCTTTACACGTTTTCATGCAAGAATACTATGAAATAATATCCATGTACACGCAAATTATGATTTATGAAAGCCATGGGCAGCAAGTGCCACCTATTTTCGATGTTCATGTTTTTGGGAGTTGCACAGATTACCGAGAAGACTCAGATAGCCTGAAACTACGTTTGCCACCGTAGGATAAGGATCGCTCCGCCCCATGTTTAGGATGATTCCTTCATATTTCCCCTTTGAGGGATTTGGATATATTCATGCCATGTTCATATCTTGTACCCCGACGAGGTACAAGATGACTTAGCTAATCGGGCAGAGATCGGACACCACGTGCTAACGTGGTGGTTACATGTTGGTCATACTAATGCTCTCCCATAGATATTTTACTCATGTTATATATATGTATATGTATCCATGTTCATGCTCACAACCAGGTTTTAGTTTCAGTTTCAGTTTCAGTTTAGTTTTATCATTGTGATTTCCTGTGCCATGCTTATTCTTTCAGTTGCTTTACATACTAGTACATTCAATGTGCTGACGTCCCCTTTTATTTGCCCGGGGGCCTGCATTTCATGATGTAAGTATGGATTTACAGGACGACACATCTACTTAGTAGGACATGCTTGTATCAGCTTATTGGTGAGCCCATCTCATTCAGGGTTTAGTCATTTATTTATTTCTTATTAGTTATGCATTAAAGGTATGCTGAGGGTCTTGTCCCAGCAAGTATGATTTACAATTCAGACTCATGTTAGAGGTTTCATAGACTAGTCAGTTATGTCATGTTAGATATTCAGAGTCGTATAGCCATCTTTGGCCCATTCATGTTATTTCTGCACTCATGTTTAAACAAGTATTTTTATTAAGTATTATGACTTATTATGTTTTATAAAGGCTCATCATGCATTCACGTTATATTCCGCTTATGATATTCCTCATAATGATTCACCAAGCCATGTGGTTCGCTCGGTCACATGCAGTAAGGCATCGAGTGCCGTGTTTCGCCTAGGCCATGATTCAGGGCGTGACAAAGCTTGGTATCAGAGCCTAGGTTCAAGTGTCTTTAGGGAGTTTATGAAACCGTGTCCAGTGGGGTCACTTTTATATGTGTGAGGGCTCCACACATATGAACAGTTGACCACTAAGACATTTAGTATTGTCTCACTTCTTTCATACTCTAGGTCATGCAGTTAGAGCAGTACTCTCAGGATGCCTTTCTAATTCGTGCGTGTACATATTTTCATAATCATGCCTGCAAAGAGGAAGACTTCTAACAGCCAAAGAGCAGCTGCTAATGCTGTAAGGACAGAGGGTATGCGAGCCACTTCGGATCAGGCACCTCTACCAGAGACTATGCCACCAATGACTACTACTCCAACAGAGACTCCAGTTCCTCTACCCGGAACTAATGATACTGATGTTAGAAGCGACATTAACATGCTCACTCAGTTGGTAGTAGCTCAGGCCCAGCGTCAGGAATCTGGATCAAGTTCAGGGGATAATGGAGAGTTTTCTAAGACTAAGGAATTTCTCAAGATGAATCCCCCAGTCTTCACAGGGACAAAGAAAGACGAGGACCCTCAGGACTACATTGATGCTCTTCAAAAAATCTTCAAGATTATGACGGTTACGGAGACCGAAGCGGCTACTTTTGGAGCTCATCAGCTGCAGAGCATTACTAGCACTTGGTATGAATCTTGGGAATTATCCCGAGGTGAAGATGCACCTGATGCTACATGGGATGAGTTTTCAAGCACATTCCTAGACCACTTCGTGCCAATAGAAGTCAGAGAAGCTAAGCAATTCCTGAAGCTTAAGCAAAATGGAGGCCAGTTCAGGACTACTATTTGGAATTTGTTAGTCTGGCTACGCATGCTCCATTTATGATACCGGACATGAGAGCAAGAGTGAGGAGTTTTGTTGGTGGTCTGGATCCCCATTTGTACGATGGGGCCAATATTGTTGCACAGAACGTGGGAATGACTATCTCCAAGATATTTTCTTTTGTACAGGGGAATGAGACAAGGCTAAAGGAGGAGGAAGCCTAGCAGAAAGAGAAAGACAAAGAGTTCAACAAGAGGGTCAAGTCTACCGGACAGTTCAGCGGTAATGGGAATTGGAAATTCTTTAAGAATAGGTCAGCAGGACCTGCTCCATCCACAGCAAGTGCCCCAGTCCCTAAGTTCCGAAATGACAAGAGGTAGAGTTTCAGACCATCAAGTTCTTATTCTCAAGCTAGTGTGGGGAAGAATTCATATGATAGTCTGAGTTGCAACAAGTGTGGTAAGAGACACCCAGGTGAGTGTCGTTTGGGTATAGATGTATGTTATGGTTGTGGCCAGATGGGTCATTTTCAGAGAGATTATCCGTCAACTAGGCAAGGTACCGGAGGTTACGTGGCGTAGTCCACGAACTCAGCAACTCCTCGTAACAATCAGGCCTAGCAGGGGCACAATGCAGCTAAGTCTAGAAACACAAGCGGAGGACGACACTGTTTATATGCGTTGACAGGTCGTCATGATACAGAAGCTCATACAGATGTTGACATAAGTACACTAACAGTCTTCACTTTTGACGTCTATTCCCTCATTGACCCAGGATCCTATCTTATGTAACCCCATTTATTGCTAAGAAATTTAGGATTGAACCAGAAAAATTGTATGAACCCTTTGAGGTGTCCACCCCAGTTGGGGAATCGGTCATAGCTAGACATACTTATAGGGGTTGCCCAGTTTTAGTCTATCACCATAGAACATAGCTGACTTAGCAGAGTTAGAAATGGTAGACTTTGATGTGATCATGGGTATGGACTGGTTAACTTCATGTTATGCCACGGTATATTGTAGAACCAAAGTAGTGAAATTCGAGTTACCTAATGAGCCAATCATAGAATGAGAGGGTAATTCAGTAGTACCCAGGGGTAGATTTATTTCTTACCTAAGAGCCAAAAAAATGATTTCCAAGGGTTATATCTACCACCTAGTTCGAGTCAAGGATTCAGATGCCAGACTCCAACTCTCCAGTCCGTCCCAGTTGTAAATGAGTTTCCAGAGGTCTTTCCCGAAGATCTTCCAGGAGTCCCTCCTAATAGGGAGATTGAATTTGGAATTGATCTACTCCTCGACACTCAGCCGATATCTATTCTGCCATACAGAATGGCTCCAGCAGAGTTAAAAGAGTTAAAAGCCCAGTTGAAAGATCTTCTTGATAAGGGGTTTATTAGGCCCAGTGTTTCACCTTGGGGTGCGCCAGTCTATTTGTCCGAAAGAAAGATGGTTCCTTATGCATGTGTATCGACTACCGCTAGTTGAACAAAGTCACCATTAAGAACAGGTACCGCCTTCCCAAAATAGATAACTTATTTGACCAACTTCAGGGTGCCCAATGTTATTCCAAGATTGACCCCAGATCAGGCTACCATCAATTAAAGGTTAAGGAACTTGATATTCCAAAGACCTCTTTCAGAACCCGTTATGGCCATTTTGAATTTCTTGTTATGTCATTTGGGTTGACAAATGCGCCAGCTGCTTTCATGGATCTTATGAATAGGGTCTTCAAGCCTTATCTCGATTTATTCGTCATTGTCTTCATTGATGATATTTTGGTGTATTCTCGTAGTGAGGCTGATCATGCAGAACATCTCAGCATAGTGTTGCAGACTCTTAAAGATCGCGAACTTTTTGCAAAGTTCTCAAAGTGTGAGTTTTGGATTAAGTCAGTGGCATTCTTAGGCCATGTGATCTCAGGTGAAGGTGTTAAAGTTGATTCTCAGAAGATTGATACGGTAAGGAGTTAGCCCAGACCCACATCAGTTTCTGATATAAGAAGTTTCTTGAGTCTGGTAGGCTATTATAGACGCTTCGTAGAAGGATTTCCTCTATTTCTGCTCTGTTGACTAAGTTGACTCAGAAAAAGGTTAAGTTTAAATGGTCAGATGCTTGTGAGCGAAGCTTTGAAGATTTGAAGAAGAGACTAACTTCTGCTCCAGTTTTGACGCTACCAGAAGGAACTTAAGGGTTCGTGGTTTATTGTGATGCTTCGGGAGTTGGTCTCGGATGTGTCTTAATACAACATGGTAAGGTTGTCGCTTATAAGGCTCACGAGAAGAATTATTTGACTCATGACTTAGAGTTAGCAGCTGTGGTTTTTGCACTTAAGATATGACGTCATTATTTGTATGGAGTGCATGTTGATATTTTCACAAATCATAAAATCCTCCGGTATATATTCAAGCAAAGGGAGCTGAATCTTAGGCAAAGAAGATGGCTCGAATTGCTTAAGGATTATGATGTGGTTATTCTCTATCATCCGGGAAAAGAAAATGTTGTAGCTGATGCTCTTACTCGGCGTTCCATGGGGAGTTTAGCCCACGTTGATGCAGATAAGAGAGTTATGACCAAGGAAGTTCACCGTTTGGCCAGTCTTGGAGTTCGAATTTTGGACTTCGAGGATGGCGGGGTGGTTGTTCAGGATAGAGCTCTTTCCTCCTTAGTGGTTGAAGTCAAAGAGAAACAGTTTAGTGATCCTTACTTGTTGCAGCTGAGAGAGAGGATTCACAAGTATAAGATGACAGCTTTTGAACAAAGGGGAGATGATGGTACCTTGAGGTACCACAAATTCAGCAGAGGATTACGCCAAGTTGTATGTTAATGAAATTGTCAGATTGCATGGGACCCTAGTGTCTATTATTTCAGATTGTGGTGCTCAGTTCACAGCGAACTTCTGGAAATCCTTTTAGAAGTATTGGATACTAAGGTGAACCTCAACACAGCTTTTCATCCGCAGACAGATGGCCAGGCAGAGTGTACTATTCAGACTCTTGAGGGCATATTGGGAGCATGTGTCCTAGATTTAAGAGGTAATTGGGATAATCACTTACCCCTCATTGAGATTTCTTATAATAACAATTATCATGCTAGCATTGGGATGTCACCGTTTGAAGCTTTGTAAGGACGAAGGTGTAGGTTACCGATTGGTTGGTTTGAAGTTGGTGAAGTAGAATTGTTAGGGCCAGATTTGGTTTATTAGGCTATGGAGAAAGTCAAGTTGATTCAAGAGCATTTGAAAACGGCTCAGAGTCGCCAGAAGTCTTACACAGACGTGAGGCGAAAGGACTTAGAATTTCACGTTAATGATTGGGTGTTCCTTAAAGTCTCACCCATGAAGGGTGTTATGGGATTTTGGAAGAAAGGGAAGCTTAGTCCCAGATATATTGGACCTTACAGAATTCGGTGAAAGGTCGGTCAAGTAGCCTATAAACTTTAGTTGCCACAAGATTTTGCTGATGTACACCCAGTGTTTCATGTATCCATATTGAGGAACTATGTAGGAGACCTGTCGTTGGTTGTTCTTGTTGATCCTATAACAGTTAAGGATAGCCTTACCTATGAGAAGATCCCCCTAGCCATTCTTGATCGTCAGGTTCGCAAGTTGAGAACTAAGGAAGTGACCTCAGTAAAAGTGTTATGGAGAAGTCAGAAAGTTGAGGAAGCTACATGGAAAGTGTAGCGGTTCGTATTTTTTCCGATTCGGATTTGCACTTGTCTCATTTAAAAAGGAAAGTGTTCTGGGGAAGTACGGTTGTCAATCGTACTGGAAAAAGGAAAAATATACCTCTATGTGATGGTGCTCTAAATGGATATTGTTTAGAGTCTCCACCTAATTTTTAGGAAATTAGGAAAACCAGTTCGAAAAGGTTTCATTTGAAGCGGCTAAATTTTAAAAGAAACCTAATCTAACCAAAGTATGGGTAAAGGTTCTGGTAATCCCCCAGGGAAGGTGTTAGGCACCCCGGTATTAAAGATCCGTAAAATACGGTTAACCTACGGGTTCTAATAGTATGCCTTTGTGGATATGAATTGTTTGTAGTGAAACAATTGTTTCGGCTTATATATCCGCAACAAAGATTTTAGTCATTCATACAAAATATATCACATTTCAAGAAACGAAAATGGTAAAGTTTTGCCCCAAATTGGGTGTTTGGGTTTCGGACTAAAACATCTAGGTTAAAACCCGAAGGCGTTTAACCTAAGTAGAACACTACGTAAGCCCCACCCGAATTTCAGATTTTTTTTTTTAAGTTTAATTTTATAAAATCGTTTTTGGCATACTATTATTATCTATATTTTATATTTTTTAGATTTTTAGTCCAAAAAATATTTTTAGTCCATTTTGTCCAAATTGTCCATACGTACGGTCCCAATTTGTCTCAATGTCCATAAATTTGTCAAGTCATTTTTTATCCAAAACCATGATTTGCATAAGAAACATCCATTTTTATCCATAGGGCAGTTTTAGTCTGAAAATCTATTTTTTGCACATTATCATTCATCAAAAATCAGTTTTTATATCTTAAAAGCAGTTTTTGGCAACTCTAAATTCGTGACAATTTTTAAAGGGTTCCAATAAACATATTTCATTAAATAAATAATATAAAGTGAGGGAGTTTGGCCTACCAAGCCCAACAGAAATAAAATGCAATTAAAATTATGTCCGCTCCAAATCCGCTTCAAATGCTTAGCTTGTCCATAATGAGGTTGACTTGATCTAAGTGAGTTGGTAGGCCTCGTTGGACCCACCAACAGATGGGGTGTTTACAAATAAAAATGGGCATACGATGTATTAGTGCTCAACTTAAGGACACAAAGCAAATTACAATGCCAAAAATTAAATTACAACAGAATTGGGCTAGGCCCATAATTATTAAACTAATGGAGAGAGGGACAATTGTGCAAAAGGGACATTTTTTCAAAAATATAAATCGGCTGGAGCATCAAGCGGACCCAACTGGCCTAACTATTGGAACAGGCATAAAATTTTCTAAGTGTCAAAACATGATATACATGGTATACTAGATGATATATTCTCATATGGAGAGCAAACCCCTTTAAAGGGCATACCCTCCATATACAACCAACATACACTCTTTAGCCTTTAATATTCACTCTATTTATACCTCCTATAAATACTAAAAGGAACTCAAAAAATTCCCAGAAATTGCCCAGACTTTCCAGGTTCAAAATATCAAGATTTTATCAAGCAATCAAGCCTATAGGCAACTTAAGGTTATGGATTCTAAGCTAGCAAACTTGGATAAGCACAACAAATAACAACTCTGTCAAAGATAAGAGAGTAACAAAACAGTTTTTAGGTCAAAGCAAATGCATATGAGGCAGTGTCCGGCACATAGTGCACACATCATATTTTAAGAGTCAATTTCTCACTTTGAACTCATGATTAATCTAGACTGAAGTAGAGGCAACACTTAGTCAAAATAAAGCTTTTTAAAGTTCCAATTGTTTAAGGATAGGTATACAGTTTCCACAAATGCAGCCACAAACAAAACTTTCAGTCAAGCTAAGCCCCTTTTTTGATAGAGTTCAGAGGTGATAAAAAATAGAATGGTGTACCTAAAGTTAAAATCTAGGCTAGTACCAAACAGGATCATTCAGGGGCAATACTCAGTTTCTTGAGATTTCAAAACTGCAATTCTCAATTTGTTTTCAAAGTTCAGCTGCACATAGTCTTCTAATGTTGGCTAAGGGAATTAATCTTACAGGTCTTATGCAGTTTCAAGTAGGGAGGAGTGGGGATTCATAAGCAAAGACCATACTTAGCAGTGGTGTTAAAAAAACACAATGATGCACAACTATTAAGAAGAACAGGACGACATTATTCTTATAAGTTTTCCTAATCAAACAAAGAGTCCAATTCCAAATAGGACTTAGGAAATGTGCAGTGTCACTGAGAATCAATACTAGATAAGATACTAAGTAAAGGTCAAGGAACAGCCAAGCTAATCAACAAACAGAAAAAAGCATCTTCATACTTTCAAACTTATAGCTCCCTCCCCAAGCTCCTTTCAAGCACAAGTAATAGATTTTCAGTCTTCAGACTCACCATTTTCAATCTCTCAGCCTTTAAAACAGGTTTTCAGTTTTTAAATATGGCAAAACAGTCAAAGAAAAGTAAGAAAAACATTTTCACAAGTATTCCAAGGGAGACATGTGCACATACAGTCTCCACTTAGTCTCAAACCAACTTGAAGTTTCCCAAAAATCCAAAATGCAGTGCACCCTTTAAAACAGTAGAAATGCATATATCTTTTTGCAAAAGGATCCAGCTAATGTAAGCTGAATCCTCTACAAGATCCTATAATCATTATGTGAAATGCCAACTCTGATCCCATACTAGTTTTAGGCTAAATGTCAGTACTATGAGAGAATTCTATCTAAGTGCATGGTTTAACAATGATAATTTTAGCTTAGTTTCATTCTTAGAATTTAAGCAAATAGGCCCAAACACAGATGTGGAATCAAGCATGGTTCTAAGAGGACACACAGAATAATCAAGACAAACTTAACAACAGAGTTTGAAACCATTTTAAACTAGTTCTAAACTTAAAACAATTTCAAATACTAAATAAACATGTCTGTTAGTTTAACAAGCATTCCAGGTTTCAATCAAGGTCTGCTGTAATCAACTTTAGCCATTTCTAATCCCCAAAATCACCCCAGCATATAGAAAGTTCAACAGACTAACAATAGAATCTCCAGGGCACCATAAACTTGTTCTATTTCTAGAACTTGCACAAAAGAACCACATATACATGTAGGAACCTATGAAGATCATAATGGGTGCATGAGTGCCGTCCTAAGCTGCAAATGAAATACTAGGTGTAGCATGGTTCAACAGTTGGAAAAGAGGAAGAATGCATATGAGACAATCTCAGATTTCCAAGGAAAATAAAAAGAGGAGGGGGGGGGGGGGGGGGTTCATCACAAAAAGCAAGTATCACACTCAATCTTTTGAACAGCCTTAGTCCTAGCTTAGATTCCCTATACCTAGTTATTAAGTGATTATATCAGGTAAAGAGAACCAAGTAGTCCATAAGCAACACAAGTGCAAAATACAGGCCACAGGTTACCAAAAAACAGGAACATTACAAATAAATAACCAACATGAGACAGGACAGATGGTCTGTAAGTCACAAGCAAATCAGAGGTGAAAAGAAACTACAAGTAGGAAGAATGACATGTTTCAAGAATTCCCACAGAAAAAACTGAGATAAAATGGTTCATAGTACAAACCTAGGTGCAGGTGATGGTTCAGTGAGCAAGACTTGATTCAAACAAACATACAAGGCTAGGTAATTAAACATTATTATAAGTAAATCAAGTACAAATAGGATCACCTAGGCATGGTTTCAGTTTTAAGATTCATTTTAATCTACTAAGTAGCCATGTCAAGCAAAGGAACTGAATAAGCTATAAGCAATATCAGTGTAAGACACAAATGGCAACTAATATAGACACTGCAAGCAAGTTGCAAACAGGACATAGGGTAGGAATAGGATAAAATCACCAACAACACTAATCCTTTCTCTAGATTCATTAGTCTATTTTTAGTCAAGAACATAAGTCCTTTCCCTACAGCCTTGAAATCAAAAGACAAAAGTAAGAAGTTAAAGTACATTTTAGAAGCTCTTAGCATCAATAGGCTCCATTTAGTCTCTGATTTTCAGACTTAGGATGAAACAATCAGAGTTACAGGTTTCAAGGTGTCTTATGGTCACTGTTTAACATCCAAGGGTCAGAACAGGTTCATTTTACAACTTTTAATCCTTAAAGGCCATACTTGGCTAGTCACAGTCTCAATCTCCACAAAAGAAGTTTTGTGGATTGTCAAATTATAAATTGAAGCAAATAGTAACATTCAGAGGCAATTATCATCTAAAATGGATCACAATAGTCCTCAAACAACACCTAGATGAACACAGTTTGGTTTAGATAGTTGATTTCAAAGCAAGTTTCCATTTTCCAGTCACCTGATTAGAAAATTTTCCACAGATATCATACTAAACTGCAGAAATTTTAAGGCAGGGAACTTAGAGGGTGTATGACCTCTACCTTAGACCATAAAGATGCACTAGAGGCAAAAACACGTAGCAGATTGAACAAGAGGATTAAACAAGTTCATAGTTTAGCTTATTTTTTAAAGAAAAGAGGGATAGAGTTGCATTTCAAAGAAATTCTGTACCTTTAAAGCCATTTTCAAATTCTAAAATCTCAGATGAGGCAAGCATAAATCCCCTATAGACTGATGAAAGCTCATTTTTAGCAGATACAGACCTCAATCTTTAGTGAACTACTCATAACAACTCCTAGATTTCAAAATCTTTATAAGAAAGACATCAAGTTCCATTTTTATTCCTATTAACCTACTCAAACAAGATAGCAAGTCCAGTCAAAGCTATTCAGTTTCATTTAGAATAATATAAGCACTTAAGCAGTCTTTCAGGACTTCAAAGTAACAAAAACTAGATCATAGTGATGACTTAAGGTCATTTTCATAGAAGAAAGCTGTAAGTATGCCAATCCAAATCAAACTATCAAGAACTAGACCCTAAGGTATACCATTTTTTAGTTTGACAATAGAGGAGTTAACAGATCACAAACTCAAACTAAAAAAGCAATTTCAAGATGTTGATCTTCTAAGCCACACTTCATTCAAGTTTTATCCAACAAAACAATGTTTCATGACTTATTCTTTGAAGGGAACAAAACAGTTTTCAGTATATCCAACAAATGTAACCTCTTAAGCAAACTAACAGAGAATCATATCCAACTACATATGGGAAAAATAGAGTCTAGGAACTGAAATAAACATAGGAGTAATTCCCATAATTCAGAACAGCTACGTCTCACTAAAAAATCAAGCTAAATACTCCTATCGTGTCAAAACAGTCTCCAAAAGATCACCACAGCTTCAATACACAAAACTAAGGAAAGAAAACATGACATTACAGTTTCAATTATAAATTATAGTCAACTAAACTTCTTATCATAGACGCCTAACTAACTACCCTTAAAATAAATTTTAAGGAAACTTAGACCCCATATTCAATCATTTTCTTTCTATTCTTCAAATTAGCATGTTGTAAGACCTATTTAGCATAACATTATCCAACACTAAGATCATTTTATGACTTTGAATAGCAAAAAAAAAAAAAAACACAGAAATAACAATATTAGGCACTAGACTAAGCATTCATGGCATTTCAAATAACAAACAAGTTTAAGGAAAGCATTATCAAAAACTGGAAATATGAAAAAGATTAGAATAGGATTTACCTTTTATTGGGGCAACCTAAAGACCAAAATAGGATTGAGACTTCAAACTTCAAATCACTAAACCCTTTTGATCCTCAAAAATCCCCTTTATTTTCTCTTTTTTCTCTTGTATATCTAGATATGTTGAATATATATATATATATATATATATATATATATATATATATATATATATCTTTCAAAAACTCTTTTCATAAATATATTTCTTGTATATATTTTATATTTTTTAGCCTATGCCTCTCTGAATTTCGAAAAAAAACGCCCCCCCTTCCCATTCCTTAACTTGCTATTTATAGCTTTTTTCCAAATTAGGGAATCCTAGGATAGAATGGACACCTCACCCTCAGTTTTCTGCCCCAAAAATCTCAAAATTGTACCCTATATCAGATCATTCAAAATTTTCCATATAGGACAGCAAAATACAACTCATTTGTACCCTAAATGTATCCAAATAATCAAATAAAAATTTGCAAAAATCAAAATAGTACAAACAGCCTATATTCCAACGGTATTTTTGTACTAATTAGTACAATGGGATAAAATCCCCAATTCGTGTAACTTGCTAGGAAATTTCTCCTAGGTTTGATTTTGTGGTGCTAAGGTGCACAAGATGGCCAAGGGTTCGTGACCCTGCCTATGGAAACCTTAACCCAATCAGACCCGAGTAACATCCTAGTTCTAGGAATTAATTTAGGTAGCAAAACAAAAATTCGAAGGGAACTGAACCTAGTTGAGGTCAAAAACCCTCAAATAATTAACGAAAATAAGCCCAAAATTGCCAAGAATCGAAGGGTGCGAGCAAACCCTAATAATGTAGCCTCTTCGCCTGAAGGTGGGAGGGTGACGGGTTGTGAAGAGAGGGGTGGAAGTTTATTTTAATAAACTTCCATCCCCCTTTTTTTTTTAAAACATTTCCCCTTTTAAGTTTATTTTAAAAGCTTAAGTCAACCCCCCCCCCCCCCCCCAACCAATTTAAATCAAATAAAGACTAAGTATTATAAATACACATATCACTAAATAAAAATAATTATTTAGGCTAATTAAAATTTAAAACTGATAAATTTAAAATATTCGCTTTAAAACAAGCCTAATATTGATATAGTTCCGGAGAATATTTAAAAATGTGGAAAATGCGGTAAAAAATGAGTCGTAATTAATACGTTGTTAAAATGACAATTTTTCCGAACTAGACGGAGTAGGATAAAAGTAAATAACTCACATTCCTTATATTTGTCAATTTTTCAGGCAATAATAATTAAACGTCATTTTTTGAAATTTTCTCGGGATTTTTGAAATTTTAAAATTGAAAGGAAATATCCTTACTCCGTTTTTGACTCGGGAAATTTGAAATTTAAAAAATGCAGTTTATGAGGTAAAAATTAGGTGTCAACAGGAAGCCGAGGAAGAAATGAAATCCAAGTAACCATTTTTGTTTGAAGAGCAAGCAGAGAACACTCAAGGTAACTTTCCATAGTCCATGTCATGTTATGTCTCATGTTTCATGCTCATGTCATGTATCCAGCGCTCATGCTCCATGTCTCACTATTCATGTTTCCATGTAATCGTGTCATGTCAATTCAGTCTCCATATTCCATGCCATGTTTCCTTCACGTTCATGTATTCAAGCCATGTCAGCCATATTCTTAACCATGACCCATCATTCGAGGACGAATGATCCCACGGGGGGAGATATTGTAATACCCCCTACCTTTAACTTAAGCTTTAACTATGATTCTAGACTTAGAAAACCAGATAGAGAATGTGGGAATTGGAAATTTCTCTTCAGTTGTCAGATGGGGATTTACGCCCCAAAATACGGTCCGTATTTAAGTATACTTCCCGTATTTCAAATCGTAATTTGGCACCTAAATCACTGTGCATTCTGAAATTTGGCTTGGGAATATATATTGTTAGATATGGACCGTATTTTGAAATACGGTCTGTATTTGATGGTCGTATTTGGAAAGGAGGTGCTACAGTGTTTCTGTTTTGAAATATGCTTAATTACAATCCTGGTTTACGGACCATAATTCAGAATACGGACCGTATTTGGATTCGTATTTCCCACGTTGCACCAGAAACTATAATACCTGGTTTCCGTTCTAATTTTTATTTTTACAAGTCCCTGATCGCTAGAACGACCTGTTTCTCTCCTTCAACACCAAGAACATCAAGGTAGGTCAATCCAAGCCCTTCCAAATCAATTCTAACATGTGTTCTCATAATCTAACCATGAAATTATTGTTCTTAACATAGGGTTTTCAAGAAAACCCATTTAAAAGACTCAAGACTCAAACCTTGGAATTCATCTTCCAAGTTCAGATTTTTATTTCAAGTTTGGAGCATTACCAGGTATGTAGGGTTGCTATCTACGTGCGGGAACATCATTATTCTTCCCCACGCTTCTTCTTCCATAAAGTATGAAGCTTTACGAAAACTAGGGGTTTTAACCATGTTCATGATAACCCTAGGTCCATGCCCCATGTTATATTATGTATTAAATTGTTATAAATTCTTCATTGTGTTCTTGATACATCCTTATGATTATTGAGAATATGTCCGTAATCCATGAAAAACCCATACTTTGCATTCCATAGGTCCTTACATGCAAGTTATAATCTATTATGTTTATTTTCAAGAAAATATTGTACATGCTTTACACGTTTTCATGCAAGAATACTATGAAATGATATCCATGTGCATGCAAATTATGATTTATGAAAGCCATGGGCAGCAAGTACCACCTATTTTCCATGTTCATATTTTTGGAAGTTGCACAGAATAACGAGAAGGATCAGATAGCCTGAAACTACGTTTGCCACCGTAGGTTGAGGATTACTACGCCCATGTTTAGGACGATTCCTTCATATTTCCCCATTGAGGGATTTGGATCCATTCATGCCATGTTCATGTCTTGTACCCCGGCGAGGTACAAGATTGCTTAGCTGATCAGCAAAGATCAGACGCCGCGTGCTAACGTGGTGGTTACATGTCGGTCATACTAATGCTCTCCCATAGATATTTAACTCATGTTATATATATGTATATGTATCCATGTTCATGCTCATAACTAGGTTTCAGTTTCAGTTCAGTTTCATCATTGTGATTTCATGTGCCATGCTTGTTCTTTCAGTTGCTTTACATACCAGTACATTCAATGTGTTGACGTACCCTTTTATTTGTTCAGGGGCCTACATTTCACGATACAAGTACGGATTTGTAAGATGGCGCATCTGCTCAATAGGACGTGCTTGTATCAGCTTATTGGTGAGTCCCATCTTTTAGTCATTTGTCTATGCCTTATTAGTTATGCATTAAAGGTATGCTGGGGGCCTTGTCCCAGCAAGTATGATTTACAATTCAGACTCATGTTAGAGGTTTTATAGATTAGTTAGTTATGTCATGTCAGATATTTAGAGTCGTATAGCCATCTTTGGCCCATTTATGTTATTTCCGCAGTCATGTTTAAACAAGTATTTTTATTAAGTATTTTGACTTATTACATTTTATAAAGGCTCATCATGCATTCACGTTATATTCCGCTTATGAAATTCCTCATAATGATTCAGCAAGCCATGTGGTTCGCTCGGTCACATGCAGTAAGGCACCGAGTGCCGTGTTTCGCCTAGGCCATGGTTTGGGGGCGTGAAAAGGCCCAACATAGAAATACACACACACACACACACATACACACACACACACACACACACACACACACACACACACACACACACACACACACATATATATATATATATATATATATATATATGCACACATATATGCAAGGCGACAAGGCCACCACCAAAGTCTACATACGACAACGCGGCCGACAAGGCCAAAACAATGGTACCAGTTCCAAACTAAAGCCGATAAGGCCACATATGACATCTATATATATAACATCTGTCTATGAGCCTCTAAGATTTCATAACATAATGTAACGTAATCATTGGGACAGGTCCCTGCCGTACCCAAAAGATATATAAACAATATGTACATTATAGCATACCCAAAACCGACCAAGTCAGGAACAAGTGGAGCTTGCTGACTATCCGTTGAACTGCATGAGCATACTAAAAAGGTCTTCCAAGCTGACTATCAGGGCCTGCAGCATGAAATGCAGCATCCCAAGTAGTGGGACGTCAGTAAGAATAAAAATACTAAGTATGTAAAGCAGGAATGTAGTAATAAAGTAGTGAAACAAGTATAAGTAGATGAGGAACCACCTGAAACCTGAACTATCCATGAAGGGTGTATGATATGCATGCTATAACTTTGAAAAACATAAATATGCATAAATACAAAAGTAGAATCATCATCATCATAACATACCCGGCCATACTAGGGCTCAATGGAATCGTACCCGGCCATGTGAGGCTCGGTGGAATCGTACTCGGCCATGTGAAGCTCGATGGTAATACCCAACTGATCAGTGGTTGCACAATAGGTGCCGTACCTGGCCAACTGTAGCGAGGATCGGTGTAGTAAAATTAATGTGTGTGTATATATATATATATATATATATATAATTCATGATGAACTCATAGTAGTACCATCTGGGCCTTTCGGAGTGACGTAAGGTCGATAGCCTTCGAATATCGCTATAGAACTCATGCCAATATCATTGTTTATTGAAGCTAATCATCATGGATAGGAGTCAACAAATATGGCTAAGATCATCATATGTGAAGTATGGATCATTAGAATAGAGTGAATTCATTATGGAACGTCCGTTAGCGAGGTTTAGTTAGATTCGTGCCAAGAGAAAAGGAAAGAGGGAAACCTTACATACCTTGTATATTGGGAGGTGGCTTTCCAGTAATCCATAACCCGATGCTTGGCCAACGTATGGACCTATATTTGAAATTACATCTTTCGTTAGGCCAAGATACACTTGTATATCATATATATACTAGGTGTATTAAATGACGATTCGAGTTGTAAGAATTCGGGCAGCATTTCCTCTACTTCTAATGCATTCTCGAGTTCATAACAACAACCAATAAACACCCTCAACATAAGTTGACTTAGTTTAACACCCAATTCATCTCTATAACAACAATAATACAATTATATATCATCCTCATCTCAACTTGGCCTAATACGCGTTATTCTCGTAACTACCTTGTTGATGAAGCTTAATCTTGTCACAAAGAGGGAGAAAATTACCTTCACTGAGTTTAATGGACCTTGATTTAGCTTAATTCTCAAAATTCCACTTCCTCAACTTGATGTAAGTAATAAAACGAAGCCTACGAAGCTACCACGAACTTTCTCGAGCTAATTTACATTGAAATCTTGTGTAAACTTGAGTAAATAGGTGAAAGGGTTGATACAGGTGTATATGGATGTCTTAGGATCAGATAAGTGTTGGAGAAAATGTTGAACTAAGTCAAAGTGGGGTATTCATACTTGAGGAGGTCGGTCACTGCCTCAAATTCTATAGTCCAATATATGGACCGTAAAAATTTATACGAATTGGACCGTAAAACTGCACCCCAATATTAACATCCTGTTCCAATTATACAGTTTCCCTTCTCTATTTATACAGTCCGTATAAATTTTTACGGACCGTATATGGGACTGTAAAAATTAGGCAATTTTTTCAACTTCGGCGAAACGTATTTCTTCGATTCGTTCAACTTCTATTCTTTCTAATACTCATAAAAATGACCTTGGCTTCTTGAATATTACTAGTAATAATACATATTACATTGCGACTTCGAGAATACCTTTATTCTACGAGCGTATGTCGACGAATATACGATGAGCATATCCCCGAAGGACGAAATGTAACATTCTCCCGCCCTTAATAACATTCGTCCTTGAATGTTAAGGTACAAAAGGAGCGTTCATTCGTCATTGTTTCTATGAAAATTTTGACAAAGGTTCCTCTGTATTTTGGATATTACCGAGACCTGCATACAATAAAAACCAACCTAAAGGCCAGATAAGGCACTGATATTCATCGATACCCAAGAGTATACATTAAAACAAGAGTCGCTACAATCAATACTCTCTCGAGGGGTTCAAGTATTATTATTTACCTTGCAGATTATCTCTTGGCTGGGTGAGGTCCTATAGTGTTTCTCCTCTGACAAAATCAGCGGTAAAGAAATAGATAAGGATATTTGGACTTAGTCTCCTCGGCTTCCCATGTCATTTCCTCCTTATCTCTGCTTGTCCACAGGACCTTTACAGAGACCGCATTCTTCGTCCTCAACCTGCGGACTTGCCTATCAAGAATGGCAACCAGTTCTTCCTCATAGGATAAATTCACATGTATAGGACCAACAGGGGTATTGGTCATGGACTAAAAAATATTTTAGAAGATCATAAAGGTCCATTTATAGGTCAGGTCCATAAAGGTATATATGAGATCCTAACAACATCATGGCATGCTCAATTATCTCTTAGCTTAGCTATGTTAGGCTCTTTAACCATTGTTGTAGCTCATCATAGTATTCCATGCTCCCTTATCTATATCTAGCTACTGACTATGGTACATAACTATCATTGTTCACACATCCCAAGTGGATTGATGGATTTCTCATAGTTGGTGCTGCCGCGCATGCAACATTTTTATGGTAAGATATTATGATCCAACTACTCGGTACAACGATCTATTTGATCGTGTCCTTAGGCATCGTGATGCAATCATATCCCATCTCAACTGGGCATGTATATTTCTAGGCTTTCAGAGTATTGGTTTGTATATTTATAATAATTCCATGACCACTTTAGGGCATCCTCAACATATGTTTTTAGATACCGCTATACAATTACAACTCATTTTTTCTCAGTAGATACAAAACACCCATGCTTTAGCACCTGGTGCAATGACTGCTGCTATAACAACAAGCCCCAGTTTATCTAGGAGTGGGGGGGGGGGGGGGGGGGGGGAGTTATTTAGTGGAAGTGGGTGGTAAGGTGGCTTTGTTTCCTATTCCATTAGGAACCGCTGATTTCTTGGTACATCACATTTATGGATTTATGATTCATGTGATGGTATTGATACTCTTGAAAGGTGTTCTATTTGCTTGCAGTTCCCATTTGATACTGGATAAAGTAGATCTTGGTTTTAGTTTTCCTTGTGATGGACCTGAAAGAGGGGGTACATGTCAAGTATCGGCCTGGGATCATGTCTTCTTAAGAGTATTCTGGATGTACAATGCAATTTCGATAGTGATATTCCATTTCAGTTGGAAATGCAGTCAAATGTTTGGGGCAGTGTAAGTGATCAAGGGGTAGTAACTCATAACACGGGAGGAATCTTTTCATAGAGTTCTATTACTATTAATGGGTGGCTCCGCGATTTCTTATGGGCAAAGGCATCCTAGGTGATTCAGTCTTATGGCTCTTAATTATCTGCATATGTCTTTGTTTTCCTAAGTGCTCATTTTGTCTGGGATTTTAGTTTAATGTTTCTATTCAGCAGACGTGGTTATTGGCAGGAACTTATTGAATCCATCGTTTCTATTCTCCGTCCAAGCCGTACATACGACTTTCTTCAAATACGGCTTTCCACAGAATTCTATAAGTATCTATGAGATCGAGTATGGAATTCTGTTTAATCACTTTAAATTGAGTATCCGTTTCCCTGCCTTTCCTGCTAGGGTTGGAAATCCTGTATTTTACATATCCATATGATTGAGTCCTTGGGTTTTCAAAATAGTGTAAAAAGAAATGCTTCGAATCATTGCTATTTGATTCAGACCTATTCTAAAAAAGTCGAGGTATTTGGAATTATTTATTGACACGGACATCGTCGACTGGCACAATTCTCGAAGGATCTTTGATATATTTTCTCAGCAAAGACACATGAAATACTGGATGGACTGCTTCCAGTTCTAGCAGTAACTCTAACTCATAAGCTAGCTGAACTATTATTCAAAGTATTTTATAGGTTTCGATATATCTTGAATTGAGCTTCCCGTTCTTACCGAACCTCATGACACCATTCATAGGCGATATTTTCAAAAATACCCAATCGCCAACCTGGATCTCCAAATCTCGTTGTCGTACGTCTGAATAAGATATCTGGTGACTCTGGGCTATCCACAGTCGTTCCTGAATAAGCTTTACTTTCTCAATAGGTTGATGCATTAAATCAAGGCCAAATAAGCTTGATTCACCTACTTCAAACCGACCCGCAAGAGATTTGCACTTCCTGCCATATAAGGCTTCATAAGGGGCCATTTTGATGCTGGCATGATAACTATTATTGTATGGGAACTCTATGAGAGGCAAATGATCGTTCCAATTTCCTTGGAAATCGAACACACAAGCTCGCAACATATCTTCCAGAGTCTGAATAGTTTGCTCCGCTTGCCCATCTGTCTACGGATGAAATGCCGTACTAAGGTTCACCTGAGTTCTTAAGCCCTTTTGGAAAGACTTTTAGAAATTTACCGTAAATTGAGCGCCTCTGTCAGATATAATGGATGTAAGAATTCCATGGAGACGCACTATCTCTTTATTATATATATTGGCATAGTCTTCGGCTGTATAAGTGGTCTTTATTTGCATAGTCTTCGGCTATATAAGTGGTCTTGACTGGTACAAAATGAGTCGATTTAGTTAGCCTATCAATAATCACCCAGATGGAATCAAATTTGCGATAAGAACAGGGCAATCTCGTAATGAAATCCATATTGATAACCTCCCATTTCCAGGTCTGTATTTCCTGCAATAGGCCACCAGGCTTTTGATGCTGAACTTTTATCTGCTGACAAGTAGGGCACTGAGCAACAAATTTTGTGATATCTTTCTTCATATCATTCCACCCATAAAAGCCCTTAATATCATGATACATCTTCGTGGATCCGGGATGAATAGAATATCGAGAATAATAGAACTCTGACATGATTTTATCCCGTAGTCCGACTACATTTGGAAAACACAAGTGACCCCGATACTTAAGAATTCTGTTTGCCCCAAGCTCAAATGATGAGATCCTACTCTGGTACGCTCCATCTCTAATCTTAACTAGAATCAGATCTTCATACTGCTGCGCATTTACCTCGGTAGCAAGAGCCAACTCGGACACGTTATCATCCGATTCTGAAAAATGAATTCCCATACTAGCTAAGCGGTGGAGCTCCTTGATCATCTATCACTTTTCAGCTTCCACATGGACTAGATTACCCATAGGCTTGCGACTTAGCACATCAGCCATGACATTAGCTTTGCCAGGATGATACAAGATATTGACATCATAGTCTTTTAGCAACTCAAGCCATCTCCGTTGCCTCAAATTCAATTCTTTCTGCTTGAATATATACTGAAGACTCTTATGGTCTATGTAGATATCTACATGAACACCATATAAATAACTCCGCCATATCTTTTGTGCATATACAACAACAACTAGTTTGAGGTCGTGAGTTGGATAATTCTGTTAATGCTTCCGCAATTACCTGGACGCATAAGAAATTACCTTGACATGCTGCATTAATGCACACCCTAAGCCCCTACAGGAGGCATTACAATAGACTGTATAGCTCGAGAATGGTAAGAACTGGAGCTGATGTCAATTTGTCCTTCAACTTCTGGAAACTCTGCTCGCACACATCAGACCACTAGAATTTAGTTGCCTTCTTGGTCAACTTCATCAATGGAGCTGCTATAGAATAAAATCCTTCTACAAATCTCCTATAATAACCTGCAAGACCTAAGAAACTATGAACTTCTGATGGTCTTATGGGCCTTGGCCAATTCTTTACAGCTTCGATCTTCTGGCTATCCACCGTAATACCTTCATTTGACACGATGTGCCTAAAGAAGGCAATGGAGTTCAACCAAAATTCACACTTGGATAACTTTGCATACAACTTGCGATCCCGTAAGGTCTGCAATACCTTTCGCAAAGGCTCAAGATGTTATGCTTTTGAACGGAATATACCAGAATGTCATCAATAAATACAATCACAAATACATATAAAAGGGTTGAAATACAGTATTCATCAGGGCCATGAAGGCTACTGGAGCATTAGTCAATCAGAAAGACAATTACAAGGAATTTAAAATGCTCGTATCTAGTCCTGAAGGCCGTCTTCGAAATGTCTTCTCCTTTAGCTCGAACCTGATGATAACCAGACCTTAAGTCAATTTTCAAGAAGCATTTACCGCCTTGCATCTGATCAAATAAATCATCAATTCTGGGAAGAGGATATTTATTTTTGATATTCACTTTATTCAGTTGCCGGTAATCAATACACATCCTCAGTGATCCGTCCTTCTTGCGTACAAACAATGCTGGTGCATTCTAAGGTGAATACTAGGCCTAATGAAGCCCTTTTCAAATAGGTCCTGCAACTGCACCTTCAACTTCCGTAGTTCGGCAGGAGACATACAATATGGACGAATAGATATGGGCTGAGTGCCCGGGTATACATCAATAGCGTACTGAATTTCTCTTTCAGGAGGAAGGCCAGGTAGTTCGTTAGGAAACATATCTGGATATTCATTAATTACTGGTACGGACTGGAGAGTTGGGGGTTCAGCCTTTATATTCTAAACTCAAACCATATGATGGATATATCCTTTGGAAATCATCTTCCGTGCCTTAAGGTAGGAAATAAACCTACCTTTCAGTGTTGGGGCATTGCCCCTTCCACTTAGGGACCGGTTCCCTAGGAAATTGGAACTTAATAACCTTAGACCAGCATTCTACATCGGCATAGCAAAAGGTTAGCCAATCCATGCCCATAATAGAATCAAAGTCAACCATTTATAGTTCTAGTTGATTTGCAATGGTATCACAACCACAAATAGTCATCACACAATTACAATAGACTCGTCTGGCAAAGACTAGCTCCCCAACTGGGGTGGAAACTGTGAAAGGCTTGAGTAATGATTCCGGCTTTATGCCGAACTTATTAGCAACAAAGGGGGTAATATAGGACAATGTAGAACTCAGATCTAACAGTGCATACATGTCATGAGAACATATCGATAGAGTACCTATTACAACATCTGGAGATGACTCGAGATCCTATTGCCTAATCAATGCATAGATGCGGTTCTGTCAACTACCCGAACTGGATGTTTGACCTCAACCTCTGCCATCTGAAGCTTGATGACTTTGCTCCATGGGGCGAGCAGAAGATGAAGAACCTGCTACTGATCCCGTTGGATAAGCCGAGCCGCCTCTACCTCGAGACAGACAGTCCCGCATAAAATGATCGGGCTGCCCACAAATATAACACACCCTATGCCTTGACAGCACTGGTTGAAGTGTGCCTTACCACCCTGATCAGAACGGGGCACAGAAGGTCATGCCTGGCTCGAATATCCTCTATACTGTGAACATGATGCCCGCGAACTCTGACCAGTTCCAAAATAAGTGGACTAATTATAACATGGCCCATAAAACTGAGAGGCTAACCACCTGGAAGACTGGGGCCTAAAACCACTTTGGTTCTCCTCTAAATACCCTGCAGATCTAGCCCTCTTATGCTAGCCCCTATAACGATCTCACTCTGCCCATTGCTGCCTCTTACGGTCTTCCAAATTCTGAGCGTAGGCCTGAATACGAGATATATTCATACCATCCTGAAGCGACGCTGTGATGCAATCATTTATCACATGGGGCCCAAGACCAATCACAAAATAATGAACTCGATCTTCCATCTCAGCTATAATGGCAGGGGCATATTTGGCCAAAGAGCCAAACCAAAGATATACTCGCGTACAATCATATATTCCCCTGGCGGAGTGTTAAGAATTCATCAACTCTCGCCCTATGAATTTCTACAGGAAAATAATGAGCCAGGAAAGCCCTGGTAAATTCGGACCATACTGCTGGTGGGGCATTCTGCCCCTTAGATCACTCCCACGGTTCATACACCGCCACGACATACAATCTATAAGAAGCCAATTCCATGGACTCGATATGTCACGACCCAACCAGAGGGCCATGACGGGCACCCTGAACTAACCTACCGAGCACCTCTGAACATGCATCTCATAATTATCTCTAGGTGGACCACAAAGATAGCTCATGGGTATCATGATCTGTAGGGGCATATGCCACAAGATAATGACACATTTCTATATAATCCTCAACAATTATACTCATCATCACAAGCCGACAAGGATGCCAAAATATCATACAACAATATGAACTGGTAGGGTTATGAAACGTCTATCTGTACACACATGTCTATGAGGCTCTACATAGAATACAAGTGACCGTAAAGACCAATACCAATAGACTGCAACTCTGAAGTAAGTGGAGTGCTCCTGAGAATCCGCTGATAAAGCACCTACGAATCTATTCCGTCTCCCTGCCTACCTGAGGGCATGAGCGCAACGTCCCCAAACAAAAGGACGTCAGATACAAATTATGTACTGAGTATGTAAGGCATGAATAACAAATAACAATAGGTATGGGACATAATATAAGTTAAAGAGATAACCTGTACATCTGATTGCCTCGTAAGACGGATATCATACATGCTTAGCTTTTTAAAGAAAACACTTTTCATGCATATCAAACATAATATCATCATTAGCCTACGTCCGGGCTTTTCGCGTCCGGGCCTCATGCGTCCGGGATAACCATCGCACGCTGCCCACTATTATTTCTGCTCGGCCATATAGGCACGGTGTTATTATCATTATCCATAGCCACGCACCGTAGTGGTGCTTCCCGTCCATATAGGCACAGTGTGAGAAAATACTTACATATATATAAAACATGCATGAGAGCCCAATTAAAAGCTACAACTCTATCAGAGTGACGTAAGGTCGGTAACCTCCGATTATGTTATGGAACAATCATCATCGTTATATCCCACCTTGAAGGAACAAGTAACATAAGGTGAGATCAATAACAATGAGTAAAATCAAGGAGATCATGAAATAAACTCAACAATCTCACAATAGCATCAAAACCATAAGCTTTGGAATCTCTAAGAATGGAATCATCATCATTATCATCATAGTACATACTTATCTTTAGCATCATAAGAAACTCTAAGAATCATGAACTTCTAGATTTTGGGAATAAGGATGTTATGAAAAACACGTATATGTTCATAAGAAAAGAATCATGTGTTTACAAAGAAAGAGATAGCCTTAACATACCTTTTCAGTCGCCATAACTTTAACTACTTAATGCTTATCCTCCCAAGCTCGTAAATCAACATTCAGGAGAATTCATACTATTGTTAGGCTTATTGTCACATTCTTGTCTTAAGCCTTCAAACTAAATCCTTTTAGAATCTGTCGAAATTCGATCAGCATCTCCCCTGTTTATATCCCTAGCTCGAAATCACAGTATCGATAAAACAAAAACAATAGCAACACCAAGGTCCACAACATCATCATCAACACCAATATACTCACTAAAACATCCCACATGATGTTTTCCCAATTTGTCGACCAATCACTAGACTTTACGAAGCTTTAACAACTAAATTTCGGTAATACAATTCATAATACAATAATAGAGAGTATCCTTATCTCAATCAAGGTTGGAAAAACTTGGAGTCTTATTTGTCTTTGGTGTCCTCCTTTGATTCATCGAGATTCATTGTTCAGAACCAGAACTACAAGACCTTATACACTTCCCGAGCCTAAATCCCGGGGTTTCACTTGATTTGGGCTAAAAGTTTTATGGCGGAAGTTGAGAGAATGCTCTAGGGGGTTAGGGAAGGCTTGCGCGTTTCTGCTCTTCCAGCTTGATTGTAACGTCCATAATTCTCTACTTCGATGTCGTATCAATGAACGGTTTGTTGCGGTGGAAACTAGACTTCATGAAATTCAATTTAGGCTTTTGCTTTACTTCAAAACTCCTCATATACTAAAAGATAATCTTTCCCCAAGTTGGCTCATACTTTGTTGTTTAAAATAACACTCATCTTTTTTCAAAGTCATACTAACTCAACTCCTTCCACTCAATTCCTTATAGGACCTTCCGGAATTCCTCATATGCATCCTTTACTCATAAAATTTACTTAATAATGCTTCATCCCTTATATTCCAAAGTTGGTTTACTTAGCCATAATTCAACATACTTACGCTCGAGTATGGGGTGTAACATCCTTCCCTCCTTAAAAACATTCATCCTCGAATGTTGTAGCTTTTGAGCTTATGATGTTATTATTGATTTCTTGAAATGGTTTTCCTCCTCTAGACCTTGATCTTCATACTCTTATAATATGAGCTCATCAGTCTTCTTTGATGTTACCCTAACTCTTTGTCGAACTCATCCATTAGTTTCATATCCTCATGCCCTTCTATATGTGACCAGTGGTCAGCTGATATTCAGTTATCATCCTGTTCCCATTAAGGTGATCTTGGCTCATAATCGCTACGGCTCTCCATCGATCTTGCGAGTATTCTTAATTGTTGTACTCTTTTTACTTGCTCTTTATTTTTCTACTAGTAGACAAACTCTCTTGTTCAGATATGACATCTTTCTTTGCTTGCTTCTCTGGTCCTATTTTAGATTATCCCTCTTTGTACTGGTTGGCCTTATATACATACCATATCATATCCTTTTAATTCCTTGGTCGGACTCCTTAATTCCTTACAATATCATCATATTCATATTTGAAATTTTCCTCCAATTTCCTCTCCTCAATCTTAACATAATTACAAAATAAACTCATAAAAATGGAACTAAGATAAAATCCTATTTAATCATAATTTCCTTTCAATACGAGTATGCTTTCTTCTTAAGTCCTTAGCTCTCTTATACCGGTGACTAATTGAGACTTAAACTAACCTCAATTCTTCTTCGGCTCCTTATCGTCGTCCTTGCACTATTCTATTAGCCATTTTATCATGACGATTGTTTATATGGTTCTATGTCATACACTCTCACAATTGATATAACCAGCGACTTGGAATTTCACGACTTACGAGGTACTCCCTAATCTCAGGCAGTACTGCTGTCTTGCTATCTCTAGGCACACTATCTTCCTTTCCTTTGAAGATTATTGAACTTCCTATAATTATTCCTTTTTTAAAGTTTTTATCTCTTCTAGTGCTACAAGTTCTTTTTAGTAGTCTCGATTGTCCTTTATACTTATCCCTGGTCACATGTGGCCTTTCGTACTCCTTCTGTTACCCCTAGGAGTACTTTACTTCATATCTAAATGTACCAAAAATTTCTTCAGCGCAAGTGATTCCAGTCATAGTCCGGAATACAGCGTATCGCATTGGCGAAACTTATTCTCCTTTCCATATTTGTCTCATGATATACTTGCATTTAATCCATTCTCACTTTTCTTTAGCACATTCTTGACATATCGGTTCTTCTCGAATTTTGGCTCCTTCAATCTAGTATATTTACCTCTTTTGAGCTTGGGAATATTGTAGTTCATCTTAGAACTGAATTTGTTGTTCCCCCCCTTTAAAGGATGTTCTCATATACCAGTAACCGTCGAGTATTAACCGTCTTTAATAGTAATCTGGCTGACCTTAGCGATCCTTCAACTCCTCTATTCCATCTAATGCCGGAGTTCTTTTCATCGCATGGTTTAACTTATTTATTTATTTATTTTTCCTTCATTTTTTGCTAGTTGAATTTTTGTATCAAATCAAAATGCTTATACATATCGGATATAATTTAGATGCCTTCTTTATTGAATTTTCACTTCTACCTTTCATGAATGGTAGTCCCCTAGGCTAATGAATTAATGGGGACATCGGAATTCATTAGGCCCCTTATGGAGTGTCCGACTATACCACGCTCCTTTAGCCCTAGTCTTCCTCCACGACTATCTTCTTAATATCCTTGAAATTCTCCTTGCTCTAGGTTCCCAATTCTGATTTATGTCTACACTATACCATTAAAAGTTGATACTCTACACCATCCATTCCCACGACTCGTCTTTTCATTAGCTTAGCTCATTTTGTCCCGTAATTCTTCTTAACTACTTATTTGCATCACAACTATGCATCATAGTCCTTCTAGTGTCCTGTCAGTTCTTGTTCTTATCATGAAATCCTCACAAATTACACCCTTTCCTTTCTTCTTTCGTCGAGTCTTCATCTTCCTTTATGATACTAAAACTTGTTCACAAATATATATCTTGAGTTTTCTTGATTTTCTTCATGATCGCATCTTTGCATCTTTCACACAACCATTGTCTAATAATTTCAATTTGTTTTCCTTTAGGCAGGCCTACTGACTCATTAACCTTCTCCTTGTTGTCGGTAGCCACATAATCCCCTTTAACCATTTTGTTACACCTCATCCTCCCTTTAGTCCTCATAGTTTCTTCTGTTTTCTTTTACTTGTAAAATGCCTGTTTCCATTAGTCATTCTTTACTCTTTGCTTAGGAGACTTTGAAGTGTTTCGTTACGAGTGTAAATCCCTTTTTTTGACGCTGAAAATCTCTTCTTGGGGTACTTTCTCCCCTTAAATAGGCGTACCAATCATGGGTTCACATCCATTCTCCTGGTTAAATCTCAGGAGTTTAAAATTTCCTCGTCGCTCTCATAAGACCTGTTTATTTCTTCTCAAGGATACACCTTTATCCATTATTTACAACCTTCTTGGTTCTGGTTATGAAGACGTATAGGTTGGTTCCGGGGTCCTCGCATTCATTCTTTGTCACGTACAACATTACTCTATCTCCCGTTGATTTATTTAAATTTGATCTTATCGTCTGCTTTCCTGCTTTCATCCTAACCTTTTCCTCAAATATGTTACCTGATCCTTAATGGGTATACGTTTTCCTTGTCCAAGTTTCTCTCCCCTTCATGATATCATAACCTTCTTTTTCCTAATGCTCATGCTTAAATATTTGGTCGCGTTACCACTACCTGACTTTAATTCCCGAGAAAACCCAATCCTAATTCTCTCTGTAGCGTTTGCTACCTCAATTTTGACATACATCACAATCAATGCTTTTAACATGTCATAAAATCAATCATAAGGGTATACATAATACTCGATGTAACCACTCGTGACTTATCTTTTTATTGCTTTTCAACACCTTTTCTTGTGAGATATCTCGTTGCGATTTGATTTTGTCCTGAACCCACTGCTTATTACGCCTCCCCTCTTTTGACCAACTAGTCAAACTTATATCTGGTAACAATCTTGAAATTCTAATCATAAGGCTCATATGCTTCTGATTGCTTTGAGTTATTTCGAGTTCTCATATTCGCCATATGTCTAAATCTGTAGGTCTTCTTAGCATATATTTCTACGTCCTAACTGTAAATCCTGGCGATATAACTTTACTTAAAAATCTTTACTCGTACTTCTTTCCTGTCTCTTTGTCTAGGATAATCAACCTCGCATCCTTTACTTTCATGTAGCAACCGACTCGATCCTTACGATATTTTATCTTCACTTGTACACCTACTCTCTTCTCTCCTTACACATAAACAGACATCACACCTAATTTCTTTATCGTCAAATAACCTTCACAACACCCGTCTGGAAAAACATTGAGCTGAAGACTTCGTATAAGGATTAGCTAGAAATACACCAAATATTCCTAAGGTTGATACAATCTCTACTTCCTTCATCGGCCAAGCAACATCACATTTAGAAGTTATATAAACAATCCAGAAGACAATCTAATGGCAATCCAACTTACCTAACCATTTCTCATTCTTGAGTTCAAGGTCGTCATTAATACCCGAAGTAACTTGGCCATAATGAGTCTCAGAATAATACCAATTATCAAATACTCAGAATCCCCTTGAAGTCGAATGACTAGTGACTTCTAAATCCCAATGTAAACTCACATCATATAGGAAAGTCCGATAAAAAGAGTCTGTGTGCCTGTCATCATCTCATCCTGATCTTATGTATATATATATAAACTTCTAGAGTAAAACTTTCCCCTACTCGTTAACTTCCTTTCCCATATCAATATCTTTTCGTTATCTCTCACTCACCAATCTATAAATCATAATACTGCATTTGAATGCTTAGTGTCAACTTTCCCTATATCTTCAATAAGTCTAAATTCTCCAAAATATCGAATGCAACTCATTCCAGTTCCTTTAATTACTAATAATTTTCCCCTCTAGGGTTATTCCCTTAAATTAAATTAAAATCATTTTAAAATTTCTCTTTGAAAGCGTCTCATAATTGTTCATTCAATCATAACTTACCAAACATCCGATTGTCACATTTTCCCTTCATTCTTTCTCTATAGCATAGTCATTCAAACAATTTAATTTGTAAATATTTCGGCAGAGTTTCTTCTATACTTCTTACTACCTCATTCCTGCACACAGCCCATAAAACACATCCAATGCCTCACAGAGCAATCATAATTACCCGTAACATCTAGCTCAATTTGTTATATCAAAGTCTATCAATGTAAGGCAGGAAACATACCTTTTGGAGTATCAACTTCAATTCTCATCAATTACCTTATAGAGGCATAATAAACTGCTTATCCACAATCAAAATATTTAGGGTTAGAATCAGGGACATCACATCCTATAATTTAGCTCAACGACACGATCTAAAATGAGAAGGAAGGGTCAATGGTTCCTAAATTCCCTACAGCCTCTTGTTTATAAGTGTGATGCGTTGCACACCCATAAATAAGACTCTACTGGACACGGCTCGTAGACATACCCTAGGCCGAACTGCTTTGATACCACTTTTATCACGACCGAACCAGAGGGCCATGACGGGCACCCGGAACTAACCTGCCGAGCACCTCTAAACATGCATCTCATAATTACCTCTAGGTGGACCACAAAGATAGTTCATGGGTATCATGATCTGTAAGGGCATATGCCACAAGATAACGACACATTTCTATATAATGCTCAACAATTATACTCATCATCACAAGCCGACAAGGCTGCCAAAATATCATACAACAATATGAACCGGTAGGGTTATGAAACGTCTATCTGTACACACATGTCTATGAGGCTCTACATAGAATACAAGTGACCATAAAGACCAATACCAATAGACTGCAACTCTGAAGTAAGTGGAGTGCTCCTGAGAATCCGCTGATAAAGCACCTACGAATCTATTCCGTCTCCCTGCCTACCTGAGGGCATGAGCGCAACGTCCCCAAACAAAAGGACGTCAGATACAAATTATGTACTGAGTATGTAAGGCATGAATAACAAATAACAATAGGTATGGGACATAATATAAGTTAAAGAGATAACCTGTACATCTGATTGCCTCGTAAGACGGATATCATGCATGCTTAGCTTTTTAAAGAAAACACTTTTCATGCATATCAAACATAATATCATAATTAGCCCGCGTCCGGGCCTCCCGCTCCGGGATAACCATCGCATGTCGCCCACTATTAGTGCTGCTCGGCCATATAGGCACGGTGTTATTATCATTATCCATAGCCACACACCGTAGTAGTGCTGCCCGGCCATATAGGCACGGTGTGAGAAAATACTTACATATATATAGAGCATGCATGAGAGCCCAATTAAAAGCTACAACTATATCGGAGTAACGTAAGGTAGGTAACCTCCGATTATCTTATGGAGCAATCATCATCGTTGTATCCCACCTTGAAGGAACAAGTAATATAAGGTGAGATCAACAACAATGAGTAAAATCAAGGAGATCGTGAAATAAACTCAACAATCTCACGATTGCATCAAAACCATAAGCTTTGGAATCTCCAAGAATGGAATCATCATCATCATCATTATCATCATAGAACATACTTATCTTTAGCATCATAAGAAACTCTAAGACTGATGAACTTCTAGCTTTTAGGAATAAGGATGTTATGGAAAACACGTATAGTTCATAAGAAAAGAATCATGCCTTTAGAAAGAAAGGGACAGCCTTACTAAATTTCGGTAATACAATTCATAATATCAATAATAGAGAGTATCCTTACATCAATCAAGGTTGGAAAAACTTGTAATATTATTTATGTTCAGCGGCCTCCTTTGATTCATCGAGATCCATTGTTTAGAACAAGAACTACACGACCTTATGCGCTTCCCGAGCCTAAATCCTGGGGTTTCACTTGATTTGGGCTAAATATTTTATGGAGGCAGTTGGGAGAATGTTCTAGGGGGTTCGGGAAGTCATGGGGAGGTGGTTGAATGAAAATAAGGGTAAATATCCTTTATATATTGTACTGTAGTGCATGTGTCGCACACTGTAGCTGCGCCTGTCATGCACAGTAGCTACGCTTTTATGCTCTGCCAGCCTGACTTGTCACGTCCATAATTCTCTACTCCGATGTTGTATGGATGAGCGGTTTGTTGCATTGGAAACTAGACTTCATGAACTTCAATTTAGGCTTTTGCTTTACTTCAAAACTCCTCATCTACTAAAATTTATTCTCTCCCCAAGTTGGCTCATACTTTGTTATTCAAAATAATGCTCATCTTTTTCCAAAGTCATACTAACTCAACTCCTTCCACTCAATTCCTTATAGGACCTTCTGGAATTCCTGATATGCATCCTTTACTCATAAAATGTACTTAATAATGCTTCATCCCTTATACTCCAAAGTTTTTTTACTTAGCCATAGTTCAATATACTTACGCTCAAATTTGATAAGTGCTTCTCCACAAGTACAGGGTGTAACACGATAGCAGAAGCATGCATTACTCGTAAAGTCCGGCTTATACGATCTATAAAGTCTCAAGGATCATCCTTTGGATTGGATCTCCTGCATTCCGAGGGATCTAGATTAATGAATTCACGAGCTCGAGAGCTGACGGCTCTATCTAGAAGTCCGGCCTGTAACTGGGTCTGTGCCGCTATGAGTCTGGTCAATAACTGATTGCATTTCGTAAGTCCTGATCTGTAGCACTCGGGGGAGGAGCGGGAGGCTGAGGAGCTGGAGGTTCTGGGGCCTTCCTAAGCTCTTCTGGAGCTTATAGCGTAGGTGTAGTCTGCGAGGGAGTAATACTTTAGGCCTCACTATTCCTTGAATAAATGGGTGGTGCCTGACTAGTACCTTGCCCCTTGGCAGCGTTCAGCCTGCTGCTGGACTTACTCCTCCTAGTCGTCAACATTGCTAAAAGTTTAAATAGAATAAAGATTAGAAGACTGCATTCTTGTCTTGGCTCTATCCCACGATCTAGACTATGCAAAGAAAGTAACACCCTAAATACACAATAGCCTCTTGAATATAGATATTGTGCACAACATATTGGTAATAAGGACTCTAATAGACACGACTTATAGACATCCCTAGGACAAACCTGGTCTAGTACCAAGTTTGTCATACCCCAAACCAGGGGGCACGACAGGCACCCAACTTTTCTGGCTGAGCACCACCTGAGGTTTATTCAACCCAGCTCAACCTAGTATAATTACGGATAACCGTGTAACCTACATGTGAAGTATAAGAATCACCTGCACGCAGAAAAGGCCCAATACAGAAACACACACACACATACACACACACACACACACACACACACACACACATATATATATATACACATAAATATACACAAGCCGACAAGGTTGCCACCAAGATCTACATACAATAACTCGACCGACAAGGCCACAACGACAGTACCAGTACCAAACTAAAGCCGACAAGGCCACATATGACATCTATACATATAAAATTTGTCTATGAGCCTCTAAGAGTACATAACGTAACATAACGATCAGAAAAGGGCCCCGCCATACCTAAAAAATATGTAAAAAAATATGTACATAATAGCATACACAGAACCGAGCAAGTCCGGAACAAGTGGAGCTTGCTGACTATCAGGGCCTGCACAAAATACAGAATCCCAAGCATAAGGATATCAGTACGGATAAAAGTACTGAGTATGTAAGGCAGGAATATAGTAATAAAGCAGTGAAGCAAGTAAAGTAGAAGAGGAACCACCTGAAACCTGAACTTGCCACGAAGGGAATATGATATGCATGCTATAACTTTGAAAACATAAATATGCATAAATACATAAGTAGAATCATCATCATCATAACGTAACCAACCATAGTAGGGCTAGGTGGAATAGTACCCGGCCATGTAAGGCTCGGTAGAAGCGTACCCTACCGTGTGAGGCTTGATGGTAATACCCAACTTATCAGTGGTTGCATAATAGGTGTCGTACCCGGCTAAATATAGCGCATCTTGGTGTAGTAAAATAAATGTACACATATACATAATGCATGATGAACACATAGAAGTAATATCTGGGCCTTTCGGAGTGACGTAAGGTCTGTAGCCTCTGAATATCATTATGGAACTCATGCCAATATCTTAATATTGTTTATTGAAGCTAATAATCTTGGATAAGAGTCAACCAATGTGGCTAAGATCATTATATATGAAGTACGGATCATTAGAATGGAGTGAATTCATTATGGAACATCCGCTAGCGAGTTTTAGTTAGATTCGTGCCAAGAGAATAGGAAAGAGGAAAACCTTACGTACCTTGTATATCGGGAGCTGGCTTTGCAATAATATTTAACCTAATGCTTAGCCAATGCGGGGACCTATATTTGAAAGTACATCTTTTGTTAGGCCAAGATACACTTGTATATCATGTATAAACTAGGTATATTGAATGACGATTCGAGTTTTAAGAATTCGGGCAGCATTTCCTCTACTTCTAATATGTTCCTGAGTTCATAAAGACCACCAATAACCACCTTCAACATAAGTTGACTTAGTTTAACACCCAATTCATCTCTACAAAAACAATAATACAATTATACATCACCCTCATCTTAACTTGGCTTAATACGTGTTATTCTCGTAACTACTATGTTGATGAAGCTTAATCTTTTCACAAAGAGGGAGAAACTTACCTTGATTGAGTTTAATAGGCCGTTATTTAGCTTAATCCTCAAAATTTCACTTCCTCAACTTGATGTATGGAATAATACGAAGCCTACGAAGCTACCACGAACTTTCTCAAGCTAATTTACATTGAAATGTTGTGTAAACTTGATTAAATAGGTGAAAGGGCTTATCGAGGTGCATATGGATGTCTTAGGATCAGATAAGTGTTGGAGAAAATGATTAAATAAGTGAAATTGGGGTATTTATACTTGAGAAGGTCAGCCACCCCCTCAAATTCTGTGGTCCAATCTACGGACCGTAAAAATTTATACGGTCCGTAAAATTGGATAGTAAAAATTCACCCCAAAAATTAACATTCTGTTCCAATTATACAGTTTCCCTTATCTATTTGTACAGTCTGTATAAATTTTTACAGACCTCATATGGGACCGTAAAAATTGGGCTATTTTTTCAACTTCATCGTAACGTATTTCTTCGATTCGTTCAACTTCTATTCTTCCTAGTACTCCAAACATGACCTTGGCTTCTTGAATATTACTAGTCAAAATACTTATTACATTGTGACTTCAAGAATACCCTTATTCTACGAGAGTATGTCGACGAATATAGGACGAACGTATCTCCCGAAGGACGAGATGTAACACCCCTTAAGAACGTTCATCCTTGAATGTTAAGGTACACGAGGAGCGTTCGTTCGTCATGGTTTCTATGAAAATTTCGGCAGAGTTTTCTCTATATTTTGGATATTACCGAGACCTGCATACATCAAAGGGGAGCAAGGATCTAGTAGCTCAGTTGGTTGGTTACCTCAACTTTCACCTTGTTGGTGAGGGTTTAAATCCCCACGTTGTAATCCCCTCCCCCATTTCCTCTTCTCCTACCCTATATGTAATAATTCTTTTTTTTTAAAAAAGGCAAAGAAGAGCAACAACATCTATATAATCTTCTCCAAAGGTCTTCAACAAGAAGGAGAGTTCGAGAGACGTCTTCCCTCAAGAACAATCCAAAGTATTTCTCAAAGTTCTTCGAAGATTCAACACATCAACAAAAGTTCATCCTTCATTCGAGAAAGAAGCTACATTGGTCCTCGATGTAAGGCGAGCAACAAGGAGATTAGAATCAAGGGATATATCCAGAGTTGTACTTGTTGACACCCAATTTTTGCCCTCCAAAAATTCAAATTAATTGGTCAAGCTTCTTGAATTTTAAACAAAGAAATCAAAAATACTTTTTAAAACTACTTTCGGTGAGGTATTGCCATTTTATTTGGCAAAAAAAAAAAACTAATATATATTAGGTACGTTTTACATATGATTTTAAGTATAAATTAGATCAATTCTATCAAGTTGAAGGTCAATTTTATATAAAAAAGAGTATTTAATTAAGAACGTAATTTTTTGCTAATTCTTAGTCTTTTGCGACTTAATCACTACAGTTAGTTCTTTCTGAAAATAAAGGTTTCACTTTGTGAAAGTCAAGACGCTTATCTAATTAATTGAATAATTAATTCATCTCAATTTTACTCAAAACCAACTTAATTTCAAGAATATTGTTTTTAATGGAGAAAAAATAAATACATTTCGAGTAAATTGGTTATGATAGAAATTATTTTGGCTATGACTCAAAAAAGAAATTGGTTATTATTTAAATCCAAGGCTAGCCACTTTTAATCTCAATCCTTCCCTCTTATCTCTCTTTTTTCGGACCAATTCCTTAGGCCCAATTTATGCATAACCCGACCCAGTACTTCATTAATTCCTAGCCGTTGAGTTATTCTTCATTTTCTTAATACACCAAAGCTGAAAATGCACAACCCAAAATGGTAGCCGTTTGAAGAAACCAGCGAGAACATAGCCGGCAAAAGCCATTTCTGGATAAGATTCCAAGTGCTTTCAGTGACCACAACTTTTGCTTCACTGATGTGGGCAAGGAAATTTGTTGTTCTTTGTCATCTTCTTCAGCCCGAATAGTAACTTGCAATTTCTCTTTACTTTTCTTCAAATCATTCAATTTTTTCATTTTTTCTTTTCCATTAAGATTCGGATTTCATGCAATCCTTGAAAAAAAAATTCAATTGGAAGTCCGTGTTGCATTTGTGCCACATCGTTTGAAAAGACCAAACGTTGGCATTTGGGGTTCTATAAAAAGAGCCCCATTGTCTTCATTCAGAGGAGAGGAGGACACACCACCACTCAACTAAAAGACATTTTGAGTCTGAGCTTTGAGTTTTGTTTGGTGTTCTGAAGTTCAAACTTTGATATATTTTTTTTCGTCATCGAGTCTGAGTTTCTATTGGAAGAAAGGCAAAATGAAGTTCGTCGGTGAAGTTCGAAGGTGATTCGCATCCCTCATCGCCCCCGTCGCTGCTTGGCAAAAAGGTAATCTTCATCCTTTGTTTTTATTTTTAGTTTTGTTCTGATGTAATTTGTTGTCATTCCGTTTGCTTGATGTAGTTTGTAGTATTTTAGTTTCTCTTGTAGTCCATAGTTTTGATGTTGTTTAGATTCAATGTTGAGTAATTTTTCCTCCTCTCTTTTAATTCTTTTTCTTAGGTCAGGTTTTATTCTGGCTTTATTTCTTATACATTTGATTTAGTTTTTTAATTGTTGTATTGCTTGTTAGAGATCTGGTATTGATTTAGCATGATTAAGTTTTTTTTTTTTTTTTTTTTTTTAAGGTTTAGATGTTTGGTTTTTTGTTAAGTTTCAATATATATATGCAAGCCTGAATTTTGCTTTCTTTGTTATTTACTTATTCCATGGTTTAGTTTAATACTTCTCCATAGTAATGTCTATATATTCTCTCTGAATAAGCATGAAGTATGATATTATCCAATATCTCTTAACATTTTACATTTCAGATTAGATCCCGAAAAAACTAAATGTGTTTGGGCCGAAATCATGTCCTTATTCTAGTTTGGTTTACACTAGGAAAATTTTCTTCCTTTAACTGTTAAGACAATGCTAGTTTGACTCCATATAGTTTTAACCATGTTCAATCCTCTTTGTTTTAGCTGACCCTAATGTAGTTGATGTCAAGTTCATTGTGTCTTTACTATCTCATTAATTTATAAGCATGAAACACCTCTTTGGCTCCATGCGATTTGTTCTGTATGTGTAGTTTGTTTAAACTTACTACAACACCTTTTATGCATGAAATATGCTATGCTTTAATTAGTTTGAAGTACATAAAACGTGGAGTTGTTAGCTTCTTCTTCTTTATAATGTGTCGAATTGTTAGCTTCTTCTTTACTTTCCTTTTCGTTTGTTAAAGTTTATTTTTTGGTCATGTATTCTTTTTCTGGAAAACTTAGTCCGAGATAAATGGTCACACAACAGGGAAAAGTTAAGTATTGAACGACATTTAGACCTTAACTGATATATCACTCTTAATGTTAGCAAAATATATTTTCTGGCTTATATTTAAATGTGTTTTAAGCAAAGTGGCTCCACTCTCCTTTAGTTTCAGTTTTAACTTATCACCATTTGAGTTAATAAAGTGTTGAGTCAATCTGCCCTTCTTATTTTGTAGGAGATTAAGTGTAGCATTATCATTTGAAAGAGCAGAAATATGATTTAAAGTTCAAAGAGTTTAATTGTTCTATGCAATTTCTGATAGTTAAGGTCTTAGCCCTAGTTTAAGTGATGAAACTTATAAAATAAAGGACCAGTTAGGTTACCTATGCAAGTATTTGTTTGTTCAGTCAAGTTTCAAAGTCCTTTGTGATTAACTTTTCATGGTTGTAAGGTCTGCTAGTTGGTTTCTCTTCTTTAATTTGAGTTTCTTTTGGGAACAAGTTCTCGATGATCTTAAGCATTAAACTTGTTGGTTCAGTTTTGCCAAAGTACATCTGAGCTATAATTTATTTCAAGTTCAAATGAGCTTTATCTTGCCTACTTTCTGGTTTTTTCTTTGAACATAAGCATTGGTTTGTTTTAGTTCATAAAACCATGTGAGATCATGATCTACGTCTTATTTAATGTTATATGACACTAGTTAGTATTGGCTGGGCTTAAATAATCAAAATGTTTGTTCAAAACTCTATCATGTTGTGTGTACTTGTGCTGAGCATTTTCTTTAAGATTCAGTGATACTCTCTTCCATTGTTTTCATTCAATTTTTCTTTTTCTTTTTTTAAACCAGCATGGAATTAGGATGTTCTTCTTAAAACTGTTATGCTAGAATATGAATTTATAGGATGGAAATTAGCACTTGATTAAGATATTTAAAGTTTGAGCTTCAGTTGTTTATGTTAGTATTAATTTATCAAAAAATGTGTTTTCTAGAAGTTGGTCTTTATCTATGCCTAGCTTATCTATTTGCCCAATGTTAATTCACTCTCCAGTGAGTGCCTTGAGTCCATTATATGTTCCACTTTGAATTTAATTGAGGGTCCTAAGGAAAATGACCTGATTTATCCCTATGTATGATTTTTCGAATGTAGACACGTAATTCGGGAATTCACTTTGGCCTTGGCAATATTTTATTCTCCCTATGTTTGCCCATTTAAATTAGTGAAGCATGATTGGAAAGATGTTCTCGCATCTTTAGCATGCTATAACCAAACTACGTAACTTTCTTTTGTGTAATCAATGGCATGACTGAAATTTCTAGCTGAAAATTAAGCTTGTTCTCTAGAGGATTAAATGGTTGTAAGTTACATTTGCCCATTCGCATTAGATTTAGATCATTTTTGTTCCTAGAAAATATTTTGGTTGAGTCCATATTTGAGTGGTTACAATTTGATTCAAGTAATCAACTTGAGCGATACTAATTCTTTCTTCCTTTCTTCTATTTCTATGCATGAAAATCTCAAGACGAGTCCAACTGGACTTATGCATTATCCTCTGCATTATCTCATTGGTCCGGAAGCCCGACATTGCATTACATCGATTTGGACCACACACATTAAAGGCCCAACCATGGGTAAAATGGCAACTAGTGGTGTCACAACCCAACCTTCCATGACTGGCACCCAACTAAATCTTAGTGGGCGAACCAACACACAAGATCTCTATTCATTCAAGTCTGATTTTATATTAAACAAGTCAAACAATTATACTCATTCACCCATCAAATAAACTGGGAAGTTATGCCATAAAATACTACAAAATGTGCGGAAGTCTAACTATTACAAATTCCCCAAAATTCGAAAGTCATCGTACAAGACTCCAACCCAAAACACGTCTAAGAACTGAAATCTATCTAATAAATATCCATAATGTCCAGAATAAAAAAAGACATCATAAGTAGAAGATCTTCGGCGGCCTGGCATGAGAAGGAGCTCACCCCAAAATCTGTCAGCAAATATCCTCCACGCTAGATGTGAGGACGAGTAGCGGTCTCTATATCAAAATCTACACTCAAAGAATGCAGCAAGGTAGTATCAATACAAACACTATGTACCGGTGAGCATTATAGGCCAACTAAGATTAGTATCATGCATATCATATGAAATCACTAAAATAAACAAGCCAGTCAATCATACACGAATATCAATTTATCACAACAAGTCAGCCATAGACAAACACAACAGATCACCGTATTTCCAAGAATCACAAACACGTTAACTACAATGGAGATAAAAGTACACTATACCCCCACTCCATATACACACATGCTATCTAGCGTCATAGCTCAGTAGTCATGACCTGCAGGGGACCCATGGTTAACACTCCTCGGACCCGAGCACAACCTCCGCTCTGGAATGAGCCTCGGACTCGGGATATAACAATAAACCTCTCGTTTCTGGAACTAACCTCGAACCATGAGCCCATAATCTAGGCCATATATGTGCCTTGTCATACCTTTTATAGAACAGTGTTTCTTACCATCTCAATATCCATATTCACGTCATCATTTTATGTCACAATACCCTCGAGAAGACTATATTAACTTCTCCTCACAATACAACCACTGCAGATTAAATCACACAGGAATAATGGCTTAAAGTCTACACAACATTCAATCACAACACATAGGACCTCAACTATACAATATCATGTATTGAATACTAGACATGCTTTCTCCTAATGAAATCACAAACATACATTCAACTAACAAAAGTCTAACTCAAGTAAACCGTAACCTACCTCAAAGCAGAGCTGGAACAATGCAAGTCACTCTGCTACAACCTTTCCTTTCCTTTCCTCAAAGCCTCAGAATGCTTAAAGTCTAGAAATAGAAGGCTCAATGAGTCATAATACTCAATCACAAGTTACAACACAAGAATACCCTTCCCTTACCCCATTCCAAGGGGTGGATGATTTTCTATGTGATAAACAACCTATCTAGACCCTTAGTGTTACACCTCGGAAAATTTTCCGTTGATGCACAAGTGAATAGACTAGTGAAGAGTACGAGTATAAAGTATTTCAATAAGTAAGAAATGACATTCGACGACCCTAGTTGAGATTTCAAAGATGTTCGAGAAAGGGGGAGAAAGTTGGCCAAGAGAAGGCAAGACATACGATAGGTATCGGAAAGGAATTACGAGTAACGAGATAATGAGGATTTAATGATGTCTTGGAGAAGAGTGATAACATCCCTTAGATTGGAATTGAGGTGTTAAGAAAGTGATAAGAAGGTTCCATAAGGATTGGAGATCAACGAGTCGACGAAAACGAGCTTCGGAATCACTGGGGATTATACGGCCAAACATATTGGCCGTATAAATTATACGGTCCGTATGTTGGGACTGTATAATCAGCCCAGAATGGCATAATTCTCTGGACCAAATATACGGCCAAACATATGGCCCGTATAAAATGTACGGACCGTATGTTGGTCCATATATCTGGTCGGGGATAGTTTCGTTCATTAAATAAGGGATTCAAGATTTATTTCATTTCATTCCTATATCACACCCCTTCTCTATAAAACCTCTCTCTACATTTATTCCACAATAATTCAAGAGGTATTAGTGATCAACAACATAAACTAAGTGAATCAAGTGCAAGAAAACCCATTAAAGATCATTCAGGTCAAGAAATCTCACTAGAGATGAACTAGGGTTTTTGCTCAAGTGAAGTATTACCAACCAAGGCTTGTTCCTACAACATCTAAGGTAATATTTATGGTATTTCTATAATGTTTAAGGTATTTGAGAGTTGAAATACTTGGATTGTAGAAGGGTATAGAAAAAATGGGTCATGAATGTGGAATAGTGCCATTCTGAGTAATAGTTTGAATTGAGTCATGATTCTTAATGTGTTGTGATATAAATATGTTACAAATGATGTTGAGAACATGGGATAGGAAATGTATGTGAATGAACGTAGTCGTGTGTTATGACCATGTATATGGGTGATTGAAAGTGAATTGAGAAATGTGGATAATGTGGATGAATAAGGAATATTGTTATGATATTGTGAATGTATTATTGACGTTTTGCAGTTGATATACGATATAGAGGAATGTCGTATAAATAAAGGAGATGCTGTCCGATTTTCTCTAGTTTTAGTCGTGTATGCTAGCTATCGATTCTAATGATAGTATGACTTTAATGAAGGTAGAAACGTGAGCTTCGGAGGAGAACGTGTAAGTGGTAAATAGCTGAATGGAAAGGTATGTAAGGCTAACCCTTCTTTCATAATGCATGGTTCTTTGGCCAATCATCTAAATCTTCTAAAAGATTATGATATCCTTCAAATGATTCTATCTTTCGAGCTATCGAGCTCATGATCCTCGAAATGTATTACGATTGTACTAAGCTCCTCATATGACGAGTAACCCTATAAGGATAGATGTAATGAACAACGATGATAGTGATAACGATAATGATAACGATGGTAATAGCGATGACGATGATGATAGTGATGATAATAGTAAAGATGCTTATGAGCTATTATGTATATGTATCTATGTATGACTATTATGGAATCCCGAGCTTATACGGCCGGGTAGAATATGTATGTATGTTTATGTAACGCGTGCGCACCACTGCAGTTGGGTACGGACAACACTGAGCCTTGGTAGGGCCAGGTATGTGTAACACTGAGCCTTGGTTGGCCAGGTATGTATGATCACCGAGCCTAGCTATGGTCGGGTACGTGAAACACCAAACCTTTGTGGTCGGGGTATGCTATGTAAATGATATGTGTATGACATGAATGTGTATATGCTATGGGTAGGTATATGATATAGATATGAGTATGAATACGAATACGATACGATTACGAATAAGAATATGTACATGATATGAATGTGAATAAGGATATGTAAATGAGTACGGATATGAATATGGATATGGAAACGGATGTATGTACACAATCACGCACTCGAAATGGAAAGTTCCTATGTAAGGCAAGTAAGTGCTTATGACGTTGATACTGCTATCTCCCCTCCTATGCTATTTCTCATATTGCTTAATATACTTCTATATTGATGTTGATCATGCTTTAGATACTCAGTACATTCTTCGTACTGACGTCCTTTTGTTTGTGGACGATGCGTCATGCCCGCAGGTGCACAGGGAGACAGACTTGATCCATAGCTACATTCTCAGAGACTATATAGCAGAGCTCCACTTCATTCGGAGCCATAACTTTTGGTACTTATTCTTTTGTGTACATAATTATGGGCATAGCGGGGTCCTGTCCCGCCTATATATTATGACATACTCTCCTTAGAGGCTCGTAGACATGTGTATATGGTTAGATATGATTGGCCTTGTCGGCCTATGTTTTGGATTTCATTTTGTTAGCCTCGTCGGCTTATGTACATTTATATGGGCATAGATGTCAATGATGATATAAAGGTATTGTTGTCCAATGAGACTAGTGTGTTTGATGAATAGAGATGTATGTTTAAATATGTGGCTCACCTAGATGTAAGAGCAAAGGTACGCTAAGGGGTACCCGGGTGGGCTAGCACCGGGTGCTCGTCGTGGCCCCTAGTCGGGTCGTGACACTTATTAATCATTACTCATCACTTTATAACAACATTCTATCAATATTCCCATTACAAGTAGTTTTCCATGGCAAGACACCATTTTTATAGAACCCTAGGTCTCCAATCACTTAGTTTATGTCTCTGAATGTTCAATTATGACAATTAACAACTAACAAACACATTTAGATGATAACTAAGCGATAATAGCCATAACCCATCAAGTTTAGAAGTTTCATTAATATTCTAGGGTTTCTAATTCAATTTCACCATTAAAGATCCATGGGGATGATTACAATAATGAAGGGGAAAGGAATGATAGAATGAAAGCAATGGAACTTACCTCACAAGATTGTCTTGCCCTAGCTTGAAAGTTTTTTCTAAGTGTTTGTTGGGAAGTGTGTTGGGGTGTTATGAATGAGAAAATAAAACTAAGGCATTTAAAACCCGGTTACTGCGTCTCGTCGACCGTTGCGGTGGTCGCTACGCCGCTGCAGCGGTCCCTCCATTTCGGTCAAGTGACCGCTATAGCAGTCCTTAACTTTCTCGCCTGACCGCTATGGCGGTCAGTTCACCGCTATAGCGGTCCACCTTACACCACAACGGCCACTAAAGAAATGGTTGGCCGGCGGAAGCGGTTGAGGCACCGCTATAGCAGTACCACCGCTGCAGCGGTCCAATTTGGGCAGTGAGGTCGGTTTCTATCCGATTTTTCCCCCTATCACCCCACATTCCATTCAAGGCCTCAAAACATAATACGAAACATGCATACCTATAAAAAGACGCCCTACGAATCCACCCGTGGCCTCAGAATTCCCAATAGAGTCCTAAATTTCCATAACGACTGGAAGGGTCGTTACACCAGATACTAATTAAGACACTGTTCGTCCTTGAATGGATAAGGATGAGAATCTAAGGAGGAGTTATCTGATTCGGCGAAAAGCTGAGGGTTGTTACTACGCATATCCGCCTCTGTTGCCAAGTGGCTTCTTCCACTGGTCAATTCTTCTTCTGAACTTTTACAGAGGCTATTTCCTTGGACCTCAACTTGCGGACATCCCTGTCTAAGATAGTAATGGGCTCTTCCTCATATGACAGATTTTCATCTAAGAACACTGAATCCCAACGAATTATATAGGAACCATCACCATGGTACCTCTTCAACATTGATATATGGAACACCGGATGAATGCCCGATAACCCCGGAGGTAAAGGCAACTTGTAAGCCACCTCCCCCACACGTTTGAGAATCTCAAACGGACCAATGAACCTCGGGATAAGTTTGCCCTTTTTCCCAAACCTCATCACACCTTTCATGGGTGAGACCTTCAGTAGCACTTGCTCCTATTCCTCAAACTCAAGATCTCGGACCTTGCGGTCTGCATACTCTTTCTGCCTATTCTGCCTGCCAACAGCTTGGCTTGAATCACCTTCACCTTCTCTAGGGACTCTTTCAGAAGATCAGTGCCCTAAAGCCTCACCTCAAACGCATCGAACCACCCAATAGGAGACCTACACCTCCTCCCATAAAACGCCTCAAACGGAGCCATATCAATACTCAAGTGATAGCTATTATTGTATTCAAATTCGGCTAAGGGCAAGAACTGATCCCAATGCCCACTGAAATCTATCACGCACGCACGAAGCATATCCTCCAGAACCTGAATAGTCCACTCAGACTGCCCGTCAGTCTGAGGATGGAAGGCGGTGCTAAGATCTAACTTCATACCCAACTTCTTATACAAACACTCCCGAAACCTGGATGTGAACGTGGTGCCCCTGTCGGACACGATGGAGATAGGAACCTCGTGGAGTCTAAGTACCTCCCGAATGTAAACCTTAGCCAACTTCTCTGCATCATAAGTTATCTTCACCCGAATAAAGTAGGCAGACTTAGTCAACCTATCAACAATAACCCAGATAGAGTCAAACTTCCCTAACGTCTTCGAAAGACCCACTACGAAATCCATGGCTATTCTTTCCCACTTCCATTCTGGAGTGGGCATTCTCTGCAATGTACCTCCAGGTTTCTGATGTTCATACTTCACCTATTGGCAATTTAGGCACTACGCAATGAACTCCACAATATCCCGCTTCATCTTAGTCCACTAGTAATGTTGCCTCAAATCATGATACATCTTAGTGACACCAGGGTGGATAGAATACCTCGAACTATGAGCCTCTGTCAGAACGGTCTTAATCAAGTCGCCTACACGTGGCACACGTACTCGCACTTTGATTCACAACATGCCCTTCTCATCAATCACGACCTCCTTGGCCTCACCACGCTACACCTTATCTCGTATTTTACACAGCTTAGTATCTTCGAACTGCTTAGCCTTAATCTGCTCTAAAAATGATGACCGAGCCTCAAAGCAAGCCAACACCTTGCCTGTGTTAGAGATATCCAGTCTCATAAAACTATTAGCCAAAGTCTGCACCTCTCTAGCCAACGGACGCTCAGAAGAAATTAAACGAGCCAGACTCCCCATACTAGCCGACTTCCGGCTCAATGCATCAGCTACCACATTCGCCTTACCAGGGTGATACAAAATGGTGATGTCATAGTCCTTCAGCAGTTCCATCCACCTCCGTTGTCTAGAGTTCAGATCTTTCTGAGTGAACACATGCTGCAAATTGCGATGGTCTGTGTACACTTCGCAATGGACACCATACAAGTAGTGCCTCCAGATTTTTAATGCAAATACCACCACTGCCAACTCTAGATTATGAGTAGGATAGTTCTTCTCATGCACCTTCAACTGCCGAGAAGCATAAGCAATCACCTTCTTTTCCTGCATCAAAACAACACCCAATCCAGAACGTGAAGCGTCGCAATAAATAACAAAATCTTTGCCCTCAATGGGCAATGCCAGAATCAGTGCAGTAGTCAACAATGTTTTGAGCTTTTGAAAGCTCTCCTCACACTCGTCGGACCACTGAAACTGTACCTTTTTCTGAGTTAAACGAGTCATATGAGAAGCAATAGCAGCACACTCTTTCATAAACCGACAATATTAGCTAGCCAGACCCACAAAACTACGGATCTCGGTCACTGATGTGGGCCTAGCCCATTCCTTGACTGCCTAAATTTTCTGAGGATCCACTATAATACTCTCTTTCGAAATAACATGCCCCAAAAAGGACACAGAAGACAGCCATAATTCACACTTGGAGAATTTAGCATACAATTCCTTCAGCAACACTCCAAGAGCAATTCTCAAATGTTTCTCATACTCTTCCTTACTCCTAGAGTACACTAGGATATCATCAATGAACACTATAATGAATGAGTCTAGGTAGGACTTGAACAACTGTTCATCAAATCCATGAACGTAGCTGGGGCATTTGTAAGCCCAAAAGACATAACCAAGAATTCGTAGTGCCCATACCTGGTCCGAAATGCAGTTTTTGGAACATCCTCTGCCCGAATCTTCAACTGATGGTACCCTGACCTTAGGTCAATTTTCGAGAACACCGAAGCTCCCTGTAACTGATCAAATAAGCCATCAATACGGGGGATGGGTGATGTGGCGTGATTTTACGCCACAAATCGATGCTTTTCTGCTATATGTTTTACTTGTTTTTAAGCAAGTCTATGTGATTTTACGTGGTTTTTAGTATTTTTTCAGGAAACGGAACAGAGTCGGAATGGAAACAGTTGAAAGTGCAGAAGTGGCCGTAAATTCAGTTTACGGTCCGTATTCCATGGTCGTATTAAAGAATAACATAACCAGAAAGGCAGATTGAGGACATGGTGATTTCCGAACTCAATTTACGGACTGTATTTCAGTTTACGCTTCGTATTTCAAGGCGTATTTAACCATTCGAGTGTTTGGCAGAAAGTCGGAGTTTTGGAAGTTGAAAGATGACTGGGTAGTTTACGGGCCGTAAACCACTTTACGGTCCGTATTTTAAAAGATCGAAGTTGCTCACAACTGGAAGGACGACTTGGTCGTAAACCACTTTACGGTCCGTATTTCACTTTACGGACCGTATTTCGTATCGATGGGACCAAAGTGCAAATCTACAACTTTCACGTTTTCAGAACCTATAAATAGTCATTGTAGGGTTTTAATAGTGATCAATTATTATATTTTTGTCTCTTGACTTAGAACATAAAATACTCTCTAGTTTTTGAAGGTTCAAACATCAATTCAAGTATTATCAATTCCTCTTTTCTTCCAAAGTAAGCAATTATGAATTCTTCAAATTTTTATTTCTTGTTCTTTGTCATGAGTAGCTAAATTCCCTTACTAGGGTTGTGAACCCAATGATGGGTGTTTTGTGATTGGGTTTGTGATTGATATACACATAATGGATTATTAGGGTTTATTTATTCTTCATTCTTCATTCATAATTAATGGTTGCAAACATTGATTAAAGCCATAAACCCTGATTTATTTGGGAAAATAATTAGGGTTGGTAAGAATAAATAACAAGGACTCAAAACTTTAAGCTTTGTTTAATAAATTCACTTAGGAATAAGAAGAATTTACTTGGCATGATTAATCGTTCTTCATAGTTACTTTCTTATATTTGGGAAAATCATAGAAAGACATAATCTTTATTTATTGGGAAATAGTAGAGATTCATATAGGGATTAAGTGCATTCATATAATGATCCATTAGAAGTATATCGAGATCAATACCCATGATCATACACTCTATCTAGCGGGGACACAACTTTAGTTTCTTTTACCATAAATTTCCACCAAAGCAATTAGATAGCAATTAATTATAGAAAAACCAACTTTTACCAAAATCATCGGATTAAGACATTAGACCTAGAACTTAGCATCCTACGACTTTAGTAACCTTTTCACACCATATTCCCTGTGGGATTCGACCCTACCTTTGTTGGGTTACTATATTTGACAACGTCCGCGTTATACGGTTAATAGGTGTAATTTGAGCGTATCAAATTTCGGCGCCGTGGCCGAGGGATACGGTTTTGAAATTACTAAATAGTGTTTGCTTTGATTGAAGTCTTTTGCTTGTTCCATCACACCTTGTTTTATACTCTGTGTAAACCAGGTGAACATGAATCAAAATCAGCAAAATTAACGTGCTGGTAACCAGGGGAATCGGTTGAACAATCAGGCGAATGAATCAGTTGATGAGAATATTTTCGCTGATCTTGTTCCATAGGAGGACTATGCATCTGCTATTGTTCAGCCTCGAGTTGGAGCTGCTACTGTTAAAATTGACTCCTCCCTATACCAGTTGTTGAAACTTGAGGGATACTTTCGGAACTCTACCGAGAATGACCCTCAACGTCATTTGCAGAATTTTGTGGATGTGTGTGCTAATCACATCCAGAACAACGTTCCACAAGATGCTACTATTCAAATATTCCTTAGCTGGAGAGACAAGAACATGGTTTGAGAAGCTGCCCCGAAATTCGATTACTTCATGGGCAGAGATGGTAGCTGCTTTTCTCACAAAGTGGTACCCCTCTAGCAAGAAGGCTGAAATTCGTGACAAGATATATGAATTTAAGCAGCGACCGCGGGAACAACTATATGAAGCCTAGGAGAGATTCAAGGAGTATTTGCAGAAGAGCCCGAATCATGGTTTTTCGGATCAAATATTAATGGAGAAGTTCTACCGAGGGCTAGATCCAGTGACGCAGTCAGTTGCTAATAATGCAGCTGATGGTTGTTTCATGAACAAAACTTATCGACGAGTGACCACCATACTTAAGAAGCTGACTACTCATAATCAGGCTTGGCACTCAAACAATGCTGATGTGGTACCGTATGGTAGTGCTATGATCCAGAATATTGTGAAGGAGAATCAAGACACCCAGCAAACATTGGCAGAACTTGCAATAAATATTTCCTTGCTAACGAAGAAGTTTGATGAATCCCAAATCAAGAAGGTAATTGTTTGTGAGGATGATACAGTTTTGACAAAAGGGATGTACCATGCTCAAGATGGTCCATTCCATGATGGGCCACCTATGCAGGTTGAAAATGCTAATTATGTTAATAACTCTCAAGGGGGTTACCAAAGACAGAATTACCAAGGTGGCTATCAGAATCAGAATCAATGGAGACCTCAGCAAGGTCAAGGTGCTTACAACAACTCTGGAAACTACAACAATAATTATGGTGGTGCGAACCAAGGGAGCTACAACAACAACAAAAATTTCGGGAACAAGAGTTCCAATCCTTATATACCACCGAAAGGGCAGTCAATAGAGCAAGGTAGTTCGAAGGTTGAAGCAATGCTTGAGAAGATTCTGTCCAATCAATCTAAGTCTGAAAGGACTTTATCTAGGCTGACAGAAATAGTGGGTTCCCATACAGTGGCTATTCAGTAGCTTGAGTCACAGATGAGGGATATTTCTAGAGAGCAGCACCCTCCTAAAAAGGGAGGACTTCCGAGTGACACTATTCCAAATCCAAAGAATGGGGGAGACAGTGTAGACCGTGTGTTTTCCATCACTACTAGGAGTGGTAAAACACTCCACGGGGCTGATGAGAAGGTGATTGATCTTGAGCCGATAGATGAAGAGGATGAGGTGCATTCTGAAGCACCCATTATTGCTGATGAGAATCCTACTGACAAGAAGGTTGCTGATATTCCAGAGATGGTGAAGGAAGCTGATAACATAAGAAAGCAGGCTGTAAAAGGGGCTCTCCGCCCTTTGACGCAACCTTTCAAATCTAAACCTCCCTTTCCTCAGAGGTTGGTAAAGAAGAAGAAAGATGCTAAGTTCGAGAAGTTTTATGATCAGTTGAAGCAGTTATCTCTAAACTTTCCCTTCTTGGAAGCTGTCAAGGAGATGCCCGGTTTTGCTAAATTTTTGAAGGATCTGTTGACCAAGAAGAAGACGGTTCAACATGAAACCGTGAGTTTGACTCACACTGTGAGTTCCATCATTTCAACTACAACTGTTCAGAAAAAGGGAGATCCTGGGGCGTTCACCATTCCTTATTCTGTTGGGCACCATGATTTTGCTCGTGCATTGTGTGATAATGGGGCGAGCATTAATCTGATGCCTCTTGCTATATATAAATAGTCAGGTTTGGGGATGCTAAGCCCGAATACTATGAGATTACAAATGGCTGATAGGTCTATCAAAAGACCTGTTGGGGTGGTTGATGATGTACTTGTGGGGGTTGGTGATTTTATGTTGCCCGCTGGTTTTGTGATTCTTGTCTGTGCTGTTGATCCGGACATTCCTATTATTCTGGGGAGACCTTTCCTTGCTACAGGGAGGGCTCTGATGGATTCAGAGAAAAATGGAATCAAGTTCCGAGTCAACGATGAAGAAGTGACTTTTTAGGCTAGCAATGGGATGAAGTTACTAAGTGCTTACGAGAGTATTTCCGTAATTGATTCGTTTGATGTTGTTGATGAAGCAGTGGACTTCAAAATGGAAGAAGAAATTTTGGGTGATGCTCTAGCCGATATTCTTATGAATTTCGATGCAGGAGACATGGAAGGCTATGTGGAGACATTTAATTCACTTGTTGGGTTGGGCTCATATTCATACCACCCAAAGAAACTAAATCTTGATCTGGAAAATAGAAAAACTCCTCCAGCAAATCCTTCGATCATTGAGCCACCTAAGTTGGAGCTTAAGCAGCTCCCATCACATCTGAAATATGAGTTCCTTGGTCCGGATAATAGATTACTGGTGATTGTTTTAGCCCTATTGACTGAGGAGCAGATTTTACAACTCTTGGAGGTGTTGCGGGAGTATAGGCGTGCTATTGGTTGGACCATAGCAGACATTCGAGGTATTTCATCTGGGATCTGTGAGCACAAAATCCAGTTGGAGGAAGATAGAAAACCGAGTGTAGAGCATCATAGGCGACTGAATGAGAATATGCAAGAGGTCCTCAAGAAAGAGATCATCAAATGGCTGGATGCGGGCGTGGTTTACCCAATTACTGATAGTAAATGGGTGAGCCCAATCCAATGTGTTCCTAAGAAGGGCGGCATTACTGTTGTGCCGAATGCAAAGAATGAGTTGATCCCGACCAGAACTGTCACCGGATGGAGAGTTTGCATGGACTATCGCAAGCTCAACACAACCACTTGGAAGGACCATTTCCCTATGCCCTTCATTGATCAGATGCTTGATAGGCTAGCAGGGCGTTCCTACTATTGCTTCCTTGATGGTTATTTGGGCTACAATCAGATCAACATTGCTTTGGAAGATTAGGAGAAGACCACTTTTACTTGTCCTTATGGGACGTTTTCATTTAGCTGAATGCCTTTTGGTTTTTGTAATGCACCAGCCACTTTTCAGAGGTGCATGATGTCAATCTTCTCTGACATGGTAGAGGACTTTTTGGAAGTATTCATGGATGACTTCTCTGTTGTGGGGGATTCGTTTGAAGACTGTCTTAGCCATCTGGGTCAAGTGCTGAAAAGATGTGAGGAGACAAATCTCTTGCTAAATTGGGAGAAGTGTTATTTTATGGTGAAGGAAGGAATCGTCCTCGGTCACAAAATCTCTGAAAAGGGAATCGAGGTCGATCAAGCAAAAATTGATGTGATTGCAAAACTTCCACCACCTATCTCAGTCAAAGGTGTCCGAAGTTTCTTGGGACATGCTGGGTTCTACAGGCGCTTCATCAAAGATTTCTCCAAGATTGCTAACCCAATGTGCATGCTTCTTGAAAAAGAGGCTAAATTTGTGTTTGATGATAAGTGCCAGAAGTCGTTTGAGGAGTTAAAAGAGCGTCTCACTACTGCTCCTATTATTGTTGCTCCTGACGGGTCCTTGCCATTTGAACTGATGTGTGATGCTAGTGGTTTTGCAATAGGTGCTGTGCTTGGGCAGAGGCACAATAAAATTATGCACCCGATCTATTATGCAAACAGAACACTGAATGCTGCCCAGATGAATTACACCGTGACGGAGCAAGAGCTGCTTGCCATTGTGTTTGCTTTTGAGAAATTTCGGGCCTACTTGTTGGGGTCCAAAGTAGTGGTTTACACTGATCATGCAGCCTTGAGATACCTCATGGCAAAGAAGGAAGCAAAGCCGTGACTGATCAGATGGGTGCTATTGCTGCAAGAGTTTGATATTGAGGTGAAGGACCGCAAGGGCACTGAAAACCAGGTTGCTGACCATCTCTCTCGGCTTGAAGAGGCTGGGAGACCTTCTGATGAGCTTGATATAGATGATGCTTTTCCGGATGAGAGGGTATTGGCTGTGTCAAATGAGGTGGCACCCTGGTATGCTGACATTGCCAATTATTTGGTAACAGGCATAGTTCCAGAAGATATCAAAGCCTACCAAAAGAAGAAATTCTTGCGGGATGCTCGACAGTACTATTGGGACGAGCCTTATTTGTTCCGAACATGCGCTGACAACATCATTCGGCGTTGTGTTCCGAAAAGTGAAGTGATGGCGATTCTAAAGGCGTGCCATGACTCTCCTGTTGGGGGTCATCATAGCGAAAACCAGATTGCGGCTAAGGTACTTGAGTGCGGCTATTGCTGGCTGACCATTTTTCATGATGCTAATCTATTAGTGCGGTCCTGTGATCAATGTCAGAGGCAAGGGAATATCGGCAGAAGGCAAGAGATGCCTATGAATTTTGTTATGGAGGTAGAAGTGTTCGATGTCTGGGGGATTGACTTTATGGGACCCTTTGTGAGTTCAGGTGGCATGAAATACATCTTGGTTGCTGTGGACTATGTGTCAAAATGAGTAGAAGATGTGGCTTTACCTAATAACGAGGCCAAGAGTGTCATGGGGTTCCTTAGAAGAACATATTTACTCGCTTTGGTACTCCGAGGGCTATAATCAGCGATGGTGGTTCCCACTTTTGTAATAGAGCTTTCACGGGACTGATGGAGATATATGAGGTCAAACATAGGGTGGAAACACCTTATCATCCTCAGACAAGTGGGCAAGTTAAAGTATCCAATAGGGAGATTAAGAGTATCCTAGCAAAAACAGTAAATGCAAATAGAACTGATTGGGCCCGCAAGCTCGATGATGCTCTATGAGCATACCGGACTGCTTTCAAGACTCCGATTGGGACTTCACCCTTCAAGCTTGTGTTCGAAAAAGCTTGTCACTTGTCGGTTGAACTGGAGCACAAGGCTATGCGGGCGCTGAAGAAACTGAATATGGATTGGGAGGAAGCAACCAAGCTCAGGTTGTTTCAACTAAATGAAATGGATGAGTTTCGGTACTAGGCATATGAGAGTACAACACTTTATAAAGAAAGGATGAAGCAATTCCATGACAAGAAGATCCTGAAGTGAGAGTTCTACAAGGGTGACCCTGTATTGTTGTTTAACTCTCGGTTGAAGTTGTTGCCTGGTAAGCTTAAATCATGGTGGTCTGGTCCGTTTGAGGTGGTAGGTGTTTCACCCCATGGAGCAATTGAGTTAAAGTCCGGAGATGGAACTCGGACATTTAAGGTGAATGGGCATAGATTGAAGCACTATCACGGAATGGTTTCGGAGGATAGGATTGTTGACCGTTACAGGTTGAAGCACCTCAGAACGAACAATAATCTGATGTACCAAGATAAGGAGTGAATGGTCACCACCGTCGTGCCGCGACGTTAAATTAAGCGCTTCTTGGGAGGCAACCCAAGTGTAATGTTTATTTTTCTTTTGGTTGTTTTTGATTACATATAGGGTAATGGTTGTTTTGGTGTAGGAATATATTGCAGTGTTGCTGAACAGCAGGTAAGTTAAGTAGTAAGGCACTGTTTTGCAACATTGCAAAATACGCATGCACTTTACGGACCGTATTTCACAATACGGCTCGTAAAATGGGTCGTATTTAACAATGTCACAAAACAGTATGCACTGTAATGCAACATGGAAGTTTACAACCATGGAAAACGGACCGTATTATGAAATACGGTCCGTAAATTGGATCGTAATCTTTCATGAGACAATACAGTGTACTGCCCACATCAACATCTCTAAATACAGGTCGTAAATCACTTTACGGACCATATTTAGAATTAAAAAAAAAGCACGATTTAAATATAATAGAGGGCAGCGATTTAAATCAAGGGCAGAGAACCGTTTCACCCCCATTAACTTCCCTCCATTAACTCACCCTCTATTAACGTTCCCTCTTCAACTTTCCTCCTTCTTCTCAAACCCCCACGATTTCCCACCATAAACCCTTCATCTTCCATTTTTCTAAACTCCATAAATACACAACTCAAACTAAAAAATAAACCCACTCTCACCAAAATTCGTAATCTTTCTGCCCTAGGTTTAAATTTGGTTGTGATTGAAGTTGTGTTCTCCAAGTATTTGCTGATTGTGATCTGTTGGTTCATAATAAAAAGGTATGATTGACATTCTCTACTCTTATTTTCCAGCAGTGAGTTTAAACTTGATGGTAAGTATTGATTAGGCTAGGTTTTGTGAAATTAAGTGCTTGCTTACCTTGGTTAATGATCTTGTAAGGGGATAGATATGTTAAATTCTTTTAATTCTCTTGGTAGGGTGTTAATAAAACCCAAATGGGTTGGAGGGCATTCCATACTTTAAAATCCAAAATTTGAAGTTTTGGTCTTCCCACCAATAGCTTGACTCTTGAGGGAATTATGAAAAATTAGTAGAAAGTTGGGTAAAGTCTGAGTAACCTAATCCCCAAAATAATGTGAAACCGAGATGTGCAACGAAATCCTGAAATCAGAACATGTTCTCTGTCAGTGATGTGAAACACGATCATACTTTACGGACCGTATTTCAGTTTACGGTCCGTCTTTAAGCATGTCACTAAGGGACAGAAAGGTCTCCATAAAGTGAGCAGTTTACGATCGTACTTTACGGACCGTATTTCAATTTATGGTCTGTCTTTTGAGTTTACGGTCACAGACAGAACACAATGTTTGTGCAGAGTCAGTTTGTCTTATTGTTGATCGGATGTTCTGTGGTAGATAATATAATGTGTCTTTTGCAGGAATGGGTCAAAAAAGGAGTGCAAAGAAACCGGGGGCCAAAAGCACTAGCATAAGAAAGAAAGCGCGCTCGGATTCAAGGTTGATAGATGAACCCTCTAATTCGGAAGGGGAACAATCAGGATCCGAGTGCGCAGAGGTTATACCGCCACCAAAGGTCAGGGGGCCCCCACGCAAGGCACACCGGCAAGGCCATCGCAGCCTCCACCTATGACCCCGTCTAAGTCTGCGCCGGAAGCCTCCCAGTCTGAAGAGGGGGATTCTGACGCGAAAGTATCAAGCAGGGGGCAACCCATCAAACGGATCAGAAGAGTGACTCAGCAGGGCCAAGTGATGGTAATGATCCAGATGATGGTACGCCGCCAAAGGGTCGTAAACTGGCCATCAGGACCAAACAGCTGGAGGAAGAAAAACTTCGGTTCTCGGTCAAAGGGTCAAAGAAATTGTATGACCAATGGATGGCCGGGACAGAAACTGGGGGACAGCCGCAGCGGAAAATATTTGAAGAACGATGACTGATTTTTGATGGTATCTCGGCTCATCCACAGCTGGATGATACCATCAAAATGTACAAGCTAGATGTGTTCACTCATGAGTCGGGAGATTATGCTCCGCACATTGTGCGGGAATTCTATGCATCATATGGGGCTGTGTTGATGTCGATGAAGAAGCCCAGTCGTGCTTGGCATGAGATACCCATTCTGGAGAATGTGACAGTCCGGAACTCACTTGTTGATATTTCCTCCAAAGCCATCAACAAAGTCCTGTTTGGTAATGATTTTGTGGCTCCCACTAATCTGAGCCTGTTCCTAGACAAACGAGACAGGAAAGACAAGAAATCTGTGAGGGAATGGACTACTGCGATTATCACATTTGAGCCCCATAAGCAAAAATGGACTAATGATGGGAGAATCGAGATTGCTAAAAGTTGTTTGTTCACGGAGGATAAGTTTTGGTGGACGTTGCTTCGGTACAGGATCACTGCAACCCAGGCAGATAATACCCTCTCCACCAGTCAGGCAGTCACTATTGCCTCGTTGATGTCAAGGTACCCGATGAATATTGGGGAGCTAATAGCTGAGGAGCTGTATGTGCGGGCACCCAAGCCCAACCAGAACATGGTATTTCCGTGTCTTATCACGGAATTGTGTAGACGGGGAAGGATATTTCAGCTTCGAGAATGGGACGGCACCATCACAGCCGCTCGTATAGGGGATTAGAGAAAAAATAAGGTAAAGAGCAAGAAGGACCAAGAGGCAAATCAGTCCGGTGATGATGACGACACTTAGCTAGAGTTGAGTCCGAGCCATGCTTATGGGACTGACCCAGTAGAGTCCGAGATTGGTGCTGCTACTACTGAGATTGATGCTCCTATTACAGGTGTCCCAGATACTGTAGATACACCGGCTTTTGCAGCTACACTGGGTGTTTCTGAGGCAAGACCTCCACCACCACCTCCGGCCACATAGGGCTAGTAGAGATTCAATGGGGTAGTTGCATATAAAAACAAATAGCAGAAAATTGTCACACAAAAATATTTTCAAGTTGGATAGGAATAAAACCACATCGAGGTTGAAAACTTGAAAGAAACTTGAAAGGGGTTGGAAAGAAAAGAGGCGAATCAAGGTGAAGAGATGTTGTAGTGTTCAAGGAGGGTGAGTCACTAATATCCAAAAAGTGTCCTACCCGTCCCTAAGCCTACATTACAAGCCAAAACAAGTCCTAATGTGATCACAACCGAACGAGCCTAGGATGAAAACATAGAAAATAAGGGCAAGCCTATGGTATTTGCATGTGTAGCTATGAATTTCTTTGTGAGTGTGAGTGTTTTTCTCTTCTCTTTCATCTTCGTCCCATCCTTGTTGTATTTATGTGTATTGGGACATCCTTTGGTCTATGTGAGGGCATAAGGATGAGAATCGAGCAAAATAAGTGAGCGCCTAAAGTAGCGTTTGTGTGCATCATAATATGTTCGATAATGTAATGTCATGCATTGAAGCTTCATTGTTAGTCATAGCGTTCTTGAGTTGTGTATATTGCTTTGAAATAGAAAATTGGGGTGGTCCTTTGAAGAAAAACATGCATGCCGGTAGTTCAGAGTCAAAACCAATGTAGACATTGTTATTCTATGATATCTATGTGTAGATTGAGTCGTTGTTTTGCATGGCTTGCTTGAGGACAAGCAAATACTTTAAGTTGGGGGTGTTGATGTGGCGTGATTTTACGCCACAAATCGATGCTTTTCTGCAATAAGTTTTACTTGTTTTTAAGCAAGTCTATGTGATTTCACGTGGTTTTTAGTGTTTTTCAGGAAACGGAACAGAGTCAGAATTGAAACAGTTGAAAGTGCAGAAGTGGACGTAAAGTGAGTTTACGATCCGTATTCTCAAATACGGGTCGTATTCCATGGTCGTATTAAAGAATAACAGAACCAAAAAGGGAGGTTGAGGACATGGTGATTTACGAACTCAGTTGACGGACCGTATTTCAATTTATGGTCCGTATTTCAAGGCGTATTTAACCATTCGAGCATTTGGCAGAAAGTCGGAGTTTTGAAAGTTGAAAGACGACTGGGCAGTTTACGGGCCGTAAACCACTTTACGATCCGTATTTCAAAAGATCGAAGTTTCTCACAACTGGAAGGACGACTTGGTCGCAAACCACTTTACGGTCTGTATTTCACTTTACGGACCGTATTTCGTATCGACGGGACCAAAGTGCAAATCTACAACTTTCACGTTTTCAGAACCTATAAATAGTCATTGTAGGGTTTTAATAGTGATCAGTTATTATATTTTTGTCTCTTGACTTAGAACATAAAATACTCTCTAGTTTTTGAAGGTTCAAACATCAATTCAAGTATTATCAATTCATCTTTTCTTCCAAAGTAAGCAATTATGAATTCTTCAAATTCTTATTTCTTGTTCTTTGTCATGAGTAGCTAAATTTCCTTACTAGGGTTGTGAACCCAATGATGGGTGTTTTGTGATTGGGTTTGTGATTGATATACATATAATGGATTATTAGGGTTTATTTATACTTCATTCTTCATTCATAATTAATGGTTGCAAACATTGATTAAAGCCATAAACCCTGATTTATTTGGGAAAATAATTAGGGTTGGTAAGAATAAATAACAAGGACTCAAAGCTTTAAACTTTGTTTAATAAATTCACTTAGGAATAAGAAAAATTTACTTGGCATGATTAATCGTTCTTCATAGTTACTTTCTTATATTTGGGAAAATCATAGAAAGACATAATCTTTATTTATTGGGAAATAGTAGAGATTCATATATGGATTAAGTGCATTCATATAATGATCCATTAGAAGTATATCGAGATCAATACCCATGATCATACACTCTATCTAGCGGGGACACAACCTTAGTTACTTTTACCATAAATTTCCACCAAAGCAATTAGATAGCAATTAGTTATAGAAAAACCAACTTTTACCAAAATCATCGGATTAAGACATTAGACCTAGAACTTAGCATCCTACGACTTTAGTAACCTTTTCACACCATATTCCCTGTGGGATTCGACCCCAACCTTGTTGGGTTACTATATTTGACAACGTCCGCGTTATACCATTAATAGGTGTAATTTGAGCGTATCAATGGGATAATTGTTTCGGACAGTCACCTTATTCAGCTATCGGCAATCAATACACATATTCATAGACCCATCCTTCTTCTTAACAAATAACACAGGAGCACCCCACGGAGAGGCATTCGGGCAAATAAACCCCTTACTCAGAAGATCTTGCAACTGCTCTTTCAATTCCCTGAGTTCTACTGGTGCCATCCTATAAGGTGGAATAAAGATAGGATGAGTCCCTGGGTCTAAGTCAATCCTGAAGTCAATATCACGATCTGGTGGCATACCAGGCAAGTCCGCGGGGAACACATCCGCAAACTCGCGTGCCACTGGAACCGAATCAAGGGATGAAGTATCTGCACTGGTATCACGGATATGTGCCAGATAAGCTAAACACTCCTTTTCTACCAGCTTCCTAGCACGAACAAAGGATATTACTTTCTTAGGGAGGGGACTAAGGTTACCCTTCTATTCGAGTCTAGGTGCCCTGGGCATGGCTAGTATAACAGTCTTAGAGTGGCAATCAAGTATAGCATAATGCGGGGACAACCAACTCATACCCAAAATAACATCGAAATCTACCATGTCTAAAATTATCAAATTTGCCCAAGTACTATACCCCATAAAAGAAATTGTACACGCATGCTAGACGCTATCCACTACCACAGAATCCCTAACAGGAGTAGACACAAAAATAGGGATACCAAGAGTATCACACATTATATCTAGACCCACAGCAAAATAAGTAGATACATAGGAAAAGGTAGAAACCGGATCAAACAAAACAGAAGCCATACAGTCATAAATAGGGATAGTACCTGTGATAACTGCATCGGAGGCCTCAGCCTCGGGTCTACCTGGGAAGGCGTACAAATGACCGCGCCCTCCTGTCTCCTGCGTATCCCCCTGATTACCGTTCCCACCCCTGCCAGGTTGCTTTCCGCCTCTACCTGCCTGAGAGCCACCTCGGTTAGGCTGGGCACCACCCCTACCCGTGGTGTGGCCGCCCGCTCTGCAGGTGCGCGATCCTTACCCCATAGATCTAGTGTATATGGAGCTCGGGGAGCCTGATACTGAGTCCCCTGCCCACTCTGTCTAAGTCTGGGGCAGTATCTCTTAATATGCCCTATTTCACCACACTAAATGCAAGCACGGTCCAGCGTAGGCCACTGAACAGATGCCAATGAAGCAGTGTAGCCCCCATGCTGACCAGAAGCCTGGTAATTTGCCCCCGATGGGCCCCCAGCTGACACCTGCGTCGCTGACTGAACCGGACGCCCTGAATAAACCTGTGAACTCTGACCCTTTGAGAAAGAGTTGCTGAACATCCCACCTTTACGGGCCTTTGTCTCTACATGCTTCGCCTGGCACTCTTGCCTAATACTCTCAACAGTATGGACGTGCTCCACTACCTCCTGAAACGAAGCCCCAGTGGCTACAAGCTGAAGAACCGATAACTGAAGCCTAGTGTTCAACCCCTTCACAAATCGTCATATCCTCTTCCCCTCAGTGGGCAGCAACTGAATAGCATATCGGGATAGGGAGTGGAAACGGGACTCATACAGAGCAACCGACGAGTTCCCCTGATCAATAGTAACAAACTCATCCTTCCTTTGGTCCCTCAAAGTACGCAGGACGTACTTGTCCAAAAACACAGAGTAAAACTGGACCCAAGTCAACGGAGGAGACCCAGCTGGCCTACACTCCACATAAGCCCTCCACCAAAGCTTGGCATTACTCAAGAACTAGAACGTTACAAACTCTACCCCGTACTTATCCACGACCCTCATTTTATGGAGCCGCTCAAGACAGTCGATGATGAACAAATATGCGTCCTCCGATTCAGTACCATAAAACACAGGAGGCTTCATTTTTGTGAACCTCCAAAACAGATAATGTTCCTCACCAGTCATCACTGGCCCTACAACAGGCCTCGGGAAGGCCTCAAAACCCGGAACCTCATCCAAGCGAGGCGCCACCGCTGCCGCGTGCTGGACCCCCAAAGCCTGTGCTCTGTCTAGATCTGAAGCCGCTACCCTTGCGCCCCTACCCGCTGGCCCCACTTGTATAGCTCCGGTCTGTGCTAACCCACACAACAGATTCAACACTTGTGCCATCGCGTTTGGTACACCTTGGGCTGCTGCAGCTCCTAGTCGAACTTGTACAGCTGATGGCTAGGCTGGTGTGGCAACTCCCGCTGCCTCGTTAGGGACCACCAGAGGCACGGGGTCAACCCCTGGGATGCTACCCCCAGCTGGGGCCGCCCCTCTGCCAGCTCCTCTGCCTCCGCCTCTTCCTCTAGCTGTTGCCGCGCGTGTTCTCGCCATCTGCGAGAGAATGAAGGATAGTCAGATACCAATTTGAATAAGCAGATACCAATTGGTATCAAATAGCACGAAAGAAGAAAGGAAAGAGAGTTTTCCTAGTGTCTGGTAGCCTCTCAAAGATAAGTACAGACGTCTTCGTACCGATCTACAAGACTCTGCTAGACATGTCCTGGTACAATGAGATCAACGAACCCAAAGCTCTGATACCAACTTTCTCACGACCCAACCCACCATGACTGGCACCCAACTAAATCCTAGTGGACGAACCAATACACAAGATCTCTATTCATTCAAGTCTGATTTTATATTAAACAAGTCAAACTATTATACTCATTCACCCATCAAATAAACTAGGTAAGTCATGCCATAAAATACTAAAACAAGTGCTGAAGTCTAACTATTACAAATTCCCCAAAATCCGAAAGTCATCGTATGGGAATCTAAGCCAAAACACGTCTAAGAACTGATATCTATCTAATAAATATCCATAATGTCCAGAATAAGAAAAGACATCATAAGTAGAAGATATTCGAGCGGCCTGGCATGAGAAGGAGCTCACCCCAAAATCTGTCAACAAGTATCCTCCACGCTAGATGTAAGGACGAGTAGCGGTCTCTATATCAAAATTCGAACTCAAAGAATGCAGCAAGGTAGTAAGTACAAATACTATGTACCGGTGAGCATCATAGGCCGACTAAGATTAGTATCATGCATATCATATGAAATCACTAAAATAAACAAGCCAGTCAATCATACACAAATATCAATTTATCACAACAAATCAGCCACAGACAAACACAACAGATCACCGAATTTCTAAGAATCACAAACACGTTAACTACAACGGAGATAAAAGTACACTATACCCCCACTCCCTGTACATACATGCTATCTGATGTCATAGCTCAGTAGTCATGACTTGCAGGGGACCCATGGTTAACACTCCTCGAACCCGAGCACAATCTCCGCTCCGGAATGAACTTCGGACTCAGGATATAACAATAAACCTCATTTCCAAAACTAACGTCATACCACGAGCCCATAATCTAGGCCACATATGTGCCTTGTCATACCTTTTATAGAATAGTGTTTCTTACCTTCTCAATATCCATATTCACCTCATCATTTCATGTCACAATACCCTCGAGAAGACTATATTAACTTCTCCTCACAATACAATTACTGCAGATTAAATCACACAGGAATAATGGCATGAAGCCTACAGAATATGCAATCACAACACATAGGACCTCAACCATACAATATCATGTAATGAATACTAGACATGCTTTCTCCTAATGAAATCACAAACATACATTCAACTAACCAAAGTCTAACTCAAGTAAACCGTAACCTACCTCAAAGCAGAGCTGGAACAATACAAGTCACTCTGCTACAACCTTTCCTTTCCTCAAAGCCTCAGAACGCTCAAAATCCAGAAATAGAAGGCTCAATGAGTCATAATACTCAATCACAAATTCCAACGCAAAAATACCCTTCCCTTACCCCATTCCAAGGGGTGGATGATTTTCTAGGTGATAAAAACCTATCTAGACCCTTAGTAATCATTACTCATCACTTTCTAACAAAATTCTATCAATATTCCCATTACAAGCAGTTTCCATGGCAAGACACCATTTTTATAGAACCCTAGGTCTCCAATCACTTAGTTTATGTCTCTAAATGTTCAATTTATGAAATTAGCAACGAACCAATGCATTTAGATGATAACTAAGCGATAATAACCATAACCCATCAAGTTTAGAAGTTTCATTAATATTCTAGGGTTTCTAATTCAATTTCCCCATTAAACACCCTTGGGGATGATTACAATAATGAAGGGGAAAGGAATGATAGAATGAAAGCAATGAAACTTATCTCACAAGATTGTCTTGCCCTAGCTTGAAAGTTCTCTCTAAGTGTTTGTTGGGAAGTGTGTTGGGGTGTTATGAGTGAGAAAATAAAACTAAGGCATTTAAAACCCGGTTACTGCGTCCCGTTGATCGATGCGGCGGTCGCTATGCTGCTGCAACGGTCCCGTAATAGCGGTCAAGTGACCGCTATAGCGGTTCCCAACTTTCTCGCCTGACCGCTATAGCGGTCGGTTCATCGCTGGTCCAACTTCCGCCACAGCGGACACCATAGAAATGGTTAGCCGCCGGAAGCGTTTGGGGCACCGCTATAACGGTACCGCCGTAGCGGTAATCCCACCGCTGCAGTGGTCCAATTTGGGCAGTGAGGTCGGTTTCTATCCAGTTTTTCCCCCTATCACCTGACATTCTATCCAAGGCCTTAAAACATAATACGAAATATGCATACCTACAAAAAGACGCCCTATGAATCCACCAGCGGCCTCGGAATTCCAAATGGAGTCCTAAATTTCCATAACGATCGGAAGGGTCTTTACAAGTGGGCTTCGGTAGGCCCACTACCCTAAACCTTTCTTCCTTATTTTTGCAAGTCGTATTTATGTATGTACTGTAAATGCTATGTAAATATTAGAACCCGTATGATTGGAACTTATTTGATTTAGGCAAAACGATGTGTATATCGTTAATAACGGATTGGAACCTGAACACATTTTCAAAACTTGGACCCAACGAAAGATAAAGAATATCATTCTATGAAAAGAATAAAAGGAGAAAAATATTTTTTATTTCCTTGTGTAAAAGCGAAAAACGGAAACACTAGGGTATATATTTTGCGAAAGTTAACTTTTCTTAAATTTCTAGAAATTGCCAAACGGTGGGTATTTTTTGAGAAATTCAATTTTCTTAATTTCATAAATTACAAAAGAGGTAATAGAAATTATGACTTCAAAAAGTGAGATTTATAGAAAAGAATTTTAAAATTAGTTTATGGGACTCAAATGACCTTTTTTTTAAAAAAAAAATCTTGGGGCCCCAAGCTCACTCTAATTGGAATAAACAAAGGGAATTTCATTTGAATTTTAGATTTGAGGAAATGATTCAAGAAGGGGTGTATCTAGACCTTGATTTTGAGGAAAGATGGCTTTGGTTAGAATATGGTTGACCCAATTGAGCTGAAAAGTGGATAATATAATAAGCAAAAGTCTCTTTATATAAAATAAAAACTTATAAGGATTAAATCATGACATTGGACCAAACTAGTAGAAACTCTACCTAAGAGAAGTCTTGAGTGGGGTTTGGTCCGAAAATGAAGTGAACATAAACCCTTATAAATATTTTTCTTTTCAAAAAGAAAATCAACCCTTTTTTCTTTAAAGAATATTTTGCCAAAAAATGGAGATTGATGATAAGCATGACAATTTTTGCAAGAAAGAAATATTTTTTAGCAAATAATTACATTAATCACACATTGAAGCTCGTAGGTCCACCCTATTCTACGGATCCTTAATACTAGGGTGCTTAAAACATTTCCTAGGGGATCATCAGAACTGTTATCTCGAACTCTGGTTTAAAGGATTTTTCTCTTATTTTGATATACCCTTTTTACCCGATTTTCCTATTTTCCATTATAAAATTAGGTGGTGACTCTAAAAATATAAAATCCGAATAGAATCAACAACTCTTAGTAACTTTTATGCACCCGTGTAAAAGTGAACCGTAACAGATGGTAACTCTGCTAGGGAATCTTCTAGGTTCTAACTATCAGGGTTTCTATATAATGTAATATTAATTGTGAATATTTGCTTAATTGTTTACTTTCTTGCAAATTATAAATTGTCATGCATTCATATCATCAATTCCTTCACTCTTGGCAAAAAGCATGGTTTCAAAGGAGACACGCGGGATCACGGTCTAGCCTCACCAAAAAACCCGAAACACCTTTTCTTTGGAACACGTTGAACGTTAAGTTGGTGTGCGGTCACCCAACGGCCGACAATCACCTCGAGTAGTCCGCTCGGGTCCAAGGTCAATTCGAAAAAATTACTCTTGCATAAGCCTAGAATTAGAGCTAAGCCAAATCCAAAGTTGAACTAGATGGGTTTTAGATATTTGAGACGTATCTAAAATCCATTAAGGAGACTACCTTGTGTCAAGACGGTTTATAGCCCGAAGATACCGCATCCAACTATGTGAAAAATTGGAGGCTGTACCTGCAGTTATACAAACCGGTTGTTCTTGGGGTTGGAAATTTTTCCTTTACTTTTTATACTTTACCCGAGAGGAGCTCGAAAAGTTAGAGAGATGATGAAGGACCCCCATGGTGGCTTAGTTTAGGATTTGTACCCTTGTGTGGGACTTCCATTTTGTATACCCCGTTCCCTTACTATGTATCCTCATTCAACATATTCATTAGTTTGTATAAATCTTGGGGAAAATGAAACGGCTTAACGACATCTACATCCTTCAAATCGAATAGGCTTACCTTTGGCTTAAAAATGTCAAATGCATGATTAGGACGCGATATATTATTTATGATATGTGTTTTATGCCTATTTGATTTATTTGCTTAAATAAATCTATTTTTCCTTAAATATGGACGGTCCATTATTTGGTTCCGATGTCTTATAGTGTCATTAAGCACACAAAACCTCAAACCTAAATTTCTCAAAGTCCACTTAAAATCACCCGAGCTCTAAAAACCTTACATAATAGACCAAATGTACTGAATATTCCAAAAAACTCATCTAGTCATCATCCAATTATCGTTGACCACGTCATTCCTAAAACTCACCTTGCTACATCCCAATGGTTGCCAGATAGCACCCCGAGCCCCCAAAACCTTACATAAAGGTCCAAATATTCCAAGTTTTCCAGAAAATCCATCCAGTCATCCCCAATTATCATTGACTACGTTGTTCCTAAAATTCTCTTTTCCCTCCTGATAAATTGCCTAGGTTGTACCCATCGTCGATTTATTTTAGTGACACTCAATTAGTTTAGAGTCAATCACAACTCGTAATTTTTTTTACTTCAAAAAAGCTTTCCAAATACGCATCCATGAGCGAGTATGAACACCTGAACCTATAATTTTTTTTTCACTGGAGTCTCAATGTCGGTAAAATGGTCAAAATCCTGTCCATACAGTTAATTGTTTAGGTCATCCTTTAAGGTCTCCCATTTCAATCAAATTTTTTACTGTTAGGAGCTGGGTTTATCCTGGGTGCACCTGAAGTGTAGCGGCTATGAGTTCCCATGTCATAAAAAAAATGTGTTAAGCAAAACAAATGTTACTTGCTTTATTTTATTATGACCGATGGACTAATACTGTTACCTTTTGAGTTTTTCTTCTTTCTTAGGGAAGGCTGATTTGTGTTGGCTATCAAAATGGTCCACTTTACAAGATAAAAGGTAGCCACGACATCCTTTTCAAGCCAGATCAACCACAAACGGAAAAGAATGACTGGTACTACAAGAGACGATCTCAGAATGACAGGAATTGCAAAATCACTTAGTCAGGGAGAAAGGGACTTCATGAAGATGTCATTGTCCTTTTGTTTAAGAAAATCAACGACCTCCAAGAGAAGGTGAAACATAACGAAACGTCTACTGCGATGAACTTTCCTCCCGTTAACTTATGGAAACCTCCTCCTCATTTTCCACTTTTGACTTTGCCAATATCCAACCCTTCCCTCGCCTATGCTGCTGAGACAAACATCTCTACTACAAATCCCACCATTGACTTAACTATGTCAAATCCTCCATATGCTGGCACTTCCTACCGAGTACCCGATGCTACCCATCCTTTAAATATCGCACCTCATACCAAACTCCACGACTTACATTAATCCTTTCTCTTACCCAATGCCAACCTACACCAATCCTGCTACTCATCAAAACCCAGCTATCTACACAAATTTCCTCGCTTCTCAAAACACCAATATTTTTCGAAATAGCCTCGTACACCCTGAACTAGGCCACTACGAGGAGATGGAAAAGTCCTATAGAGCTAAATAAGACAGGAGCTACAAAAAGATGGAACACAAAGTGGCCGAGATGCTTGAACAATCCACAAGAGCCACTCATAAGGCAACTGGTCGAAGATACAACGATCTCTGCATGCATCCAGACTTGGATTTGCCCAAAGGTTTCAAGGTGCCCAAATTTGAAATGTTCAATGGAACTGGAAACCCTAAGGACCACTTGCGATCTTACTATGATCAACTGATCGGGGTAAAGAAGAACCAAGCTTGGATCATGAGGCTATTCAGTCAAAGCTTGACTGGGGAAGCCTTGGAATGGTTCACCACAGAAGATTTGCGCCAACGTGGGAAGACATAGCTGAAAAGACGAGTTAACTACCGCTTTTATCAGGGTCCAAAATCCCAAGTACTATGACAGGATGTTGTGCATGATGGGCCAAAAATTCTCTGAAATCGTTAAGATGGGAGAAGCTTTGGAAGACGGTTTCAAATCGGGAAAATCACAAACCGTGCTGCATTACGAATTGCTAGCACTGTGGAAGTATTGAAGGAAAAGGAGGAAGGGGTATCCGTCATACTTACACCAGCAGCCGAATCCCAAACACAGTTTTATGAAAGGTTGAAAGCAGCGGGTATACTTCACCCAATCAAAGAAAAGTCGGTTAATCCTTTGAACAAATAGTACAGGGCTGATCAACTATGTGCTTATCATTCGGGAATGTTGGGACACGATACAGAGTGGTGTATTAACCTTAAACGCAATATCCAAGAATTAATCGACACCAAGGTGATTTCTCCAAACTGATGGCATGGCGTTACACAAGACCACCAACTCAGATGTCATAGAAAATGTCACATTTGAAGTTGTTTGTTTTTTTTCTCTTGTAATCACACTTTTTGGCTTCTAATCAAACTACATTTGACCTATCTCTTACGGCAGGGATATGTAGAAAACCCATATCGGGTTTAGCCATGCTCTTTGCATTAGAAATCCAAATGACATTCCTTGTAATATGATCTACGCAATGACCAATTTTCCCGAGATGCGATACGTAGGCAGTCCATGTAGGACTCGATCACTTTATCAGAAAAATTTCAACCTTTAGTCTAAACTACGTTCCACCTGATTCCTGTCATTATGGGATACGTAGGCACTCAATGACCTCAGTTGTACCAAACAAATAATCCAAGAAACCCCTAGGAAGCCACAGAGATGAGACTTCGAAAAGAGCTTGGAATTGGCACAAGAGCTTACCACACATACCCAATTGGGCAGAATTTTTGAGACGATCTCAAAAATTCCTTCAAACAAATCCAGCCCGAGAGTTAGCGGGTCCAAAAGCCTCAAACTAGGGCAGAAATTTTTAGAAGATCTCAAAAATTCTTCCCTCGATAGTTTAGCATAAGAGTTAACCGATCCAACACCTTAAACTGGGGCAGAACTTTTGAGAGGGTCTCAAAAATTCCAAAAAAATTCAGAATTGGCACGAGAGTTTGCTAACACAACTTCAACTGGGGCAAAATTTTTGAGAAAGATCTCATAAATTCCTTCACAAGACTCGGCATGAGAGTCGCCGACACATTTTAAACTGGGGTAGAGTTTTTAAGAGGGTCTCAAAAATTCCAATTTGAGGTTTGGCAAAAAGGTCGTCGACACTACTTAAAATTGGGATATAATTTTCGAGAGGTCTAAAAAATTCTTTAACAAGACTCGGCGCGAGAGTTCGTCAATACATCCGAACTTAGGAAAAGAATTGTTGAAGAGATCTCAAAATTTCCAAATTCAAATTTGGCGTGATAGTTCGCCAATACATTCTCAATTGGAGAAGAATTTTTGAGAGGATCTCAAAATTTCCATCACAAGACTGGACCCAAAAAATTCCTCGATGCATTCAAAACTGGGGCAAAATTTTTGAGAAGATCTCAAAAATTCTGCAAGTGACATACCCCTTGTCACGACTCAACCACCATGATTGGCACATACACTAACTCCAAGTGGGCGAACCAATACGCCTAACCATCTATTCATTCAAGTCCATTTTTATTTAACCAATTCATAACAAGTTAAACACAAGATAAATCAAGAGTAGTCATGACATAAAATAATAATGTAAATGCGGAAGTCCGAACTATCACAATCCCAAAATTCGAAAGTCACCGTACAAGGACTCTAATCCAAAACATGTCTAAGGGGTTCATACTGTCTAAAAGAAATAAACATCAATGTCTGGAATGGAATAAACATTAGATAAAGAAGATCTTCAGGTATCCTGGCATGGATAGAAGCTCACCCTGAATCTGTCAACAAATGGCCTCAACGCTAAATGTGAGGTCGGGTAGCACTCTCTGGATCACAATCTGCACTCCAAGGAATGCAGCAATATAGTATTAGTACAAACACTATGTACCGATAGATATCATAGGCCGACTAAGATTAGTATCATGCATGAATCATAAAATCAATAAAATAGACAAACCAGTCAACAACACATAATCAATAGCCGAAAAACAAGTCAATCAATGATATTAACAATCAAGTCACCCAATGATATCAAAAATCAAGTTAATGGAAGCAACAACGGAAATAAGTCTCCCAAAAACATTCTCACTACTCAGTCACTAATCCCTCGTGCACATACATGCTAATTAGTGTCATTGCCTAATATTCATAACTTGCAGGGGACCCATAGTGTCCATGTGCCACTCGTTTCGGAACGAACCTCGGACCATGAGCTCACAACTAGGCCACATCCTCACTCCCAGTCAAATGTGCCTGTTCATATATATAGGTCACATCCTCACCACCGGTCAAATGGGCCTTTTCAATTCTGTACATATTTATTGTCACATCGCTTTCAATAATCGATCTATCACTTGTACCTATATTTCACTAAGAAGATCATATTAACTTCTCACCACAATTATCATCAACTTGTAGGTCACAACATATCGAATAGTGGCACTAGGCCTACATAATCACTCAATCAATAGCATACAGGAATTTCATCACACACATTATGCCTGAAGACTAGACATGCTTTCTCCTTTAAATTTCACAACACATACAATCAACTAATCAAAGTCTAACTCAAGTACACCGTAACCTACCTTAACTGCAGATCCGGGACAATGCGAATCACTTCGCTATAGCCTTTCCCTTCAGTAAAGCCTCGGAACGCTCAAAGTCGAGCAATTAATATGCTAAATGAGTCATAAACACTCTGGTCAAAAATATCAATACAATCAACACCCTTCCACCTTACCCCTTTCTAATGGGTGAATAATTACTAGGCGTAAATCATCCTAACATTGGCCTTAGCAGTCACAAACTGTCAATTCATAAGGTTATTTAATCAAGTTATCTCTTACCAGCAGTTTCTATGGTCAAATTACCATTTTTATGGAACCTAAGTCTCAATTCACTTAGTTCATGTATCTAATGGTTCAATTCTTGATTAGAAAGTGATAACCCAAGCCTTTAGATGATAATCCCATAACAACAATCATAACCCACCAACTATTGAAAGTCTATTTAGTTCTAGGGTTACTATTCCCAATTCACCATTGGAGACCCATTAGAAGGATGATAATGTTTGAGATGAACGTGTAATGAAGGAAGGAATGGTTGAGACATACCTCTCAAGAATATTCTTGCCCTAGCTTAGAATTTTGCCCTAGGCGCTCCTTGGAAACTGTTTTGGAGTTTTATGAATAAAGAATTCAAACTAAATGTTTTAAAATCGAGATTCTATCCCCGTCGACCGCTGCAGCGGTCCGGCTAAAATGGGCAGTTGCAGATAAGGCTGTTCAAAATCGAATCGCTACCGATAACCCAACCGTAAAATTGACTTATTGGTATTGGGTTATCGAATTAGCGGTTGGAGAATGGATTAAATTTTTATAGTTAACGACTTATCGGTGCGGGGGTGGATTACTCAATTTTCTTATTGGGTAAACCGTTAACCCATTAAGAATTTGTCATATTTATATTCTTACCCCTAATATATAAAATCGGTATTGTGAAATTGTAAAACTAAAGCTGAAGCCTCAACCTAAAATATTTATCTCTGTTTCTGTTAAATGTGAAAGCTGGTTGTTTTCTATCAATTAGTTCATTCCCTGTTTCTTGTTAGCATATATTGTAGTTTGCTAATTTTCTTGGAAAAATATTGCTACTTGCTACGTTATTGTTACTAATATTGAATCCAAAATTTCAATCTTCTTGGTTATATTCCTATCCATTTTTTTGGGGGATATATCAGTATCTTCTTTTATAACCCGGACAGTGTAAAATAAGGTGAAACTATTACATTTTGAGTCACTTTAAAGGCAGATAATTTCCTTGACTACATGTGATTTTATCATTCATTTTTCTCTTAGATTTAACCGATACACCGCCCGATAACCGTCCGATAATTGCTAACCCGATATCGAACCAACTGATATCTTATAGGTTGGCTAGCGAATTAGTACTTTTAAAAGCCGACAACCATTAAGCCGAACCGTTAAGCGTAATTATCCATCCGATCCGTCCGATAAGTAGCCCTGGTTGCAGACCTCACTAAAGCCTTCCCTCCGTTGTGGCGAGCCTGTTCCTGCTATAGCGCAAGTGCTACAGCGGTCCAGTGTCCACCATAGCGGACACCCATATTTTCTATTGACCGTGGCGGCGAGAGACCGACCGTAGCGATACATATGCCACCGCAGTGGTACCACTGAGCTAGTAAGCTAGCTAGTTTCCGCAGTTTTTAACTCTACCACCCAATACTTCATATGAGGCCTCACAAACAAAACATGCAAATTAATGTAAAAACACCATGCGGACTCACCCGTGGCCTTGGAATTCCCAACTGAGGTTTAATTTCCTACGTCACCCTTAATGGACTCAACAAAACCAAATAATAGTCACAAATAAGCTAATTTTTCAATTCTTAGACTTCTATATTTGCGTTTCTATTAGCTCATTCTACCCTTAGAAATGTTCTATTTGGTAAGGCGCTCCTAGATTTTCCGTAACGACCGGGAGGGTCGTTACATCAAATACCAATTAAAACACCGTTCGCACCCAAACAGACAAGGATGAGGAATCTAGGAAAAAGATACTTGTCTCGGTGAAAAGCTGAGGATACTTGCTTTGCATATCCGATTCTGTTCCCCAAGTAGCTTCCTCAACAGGGTGATTCTTCCACTTAACTTTCACAGAGGCTATTTCCTTCGATCTCAACTTAAGAACGACTCTATCTAAAATAGCAATCGGCTCTTCCTCATACGTCAAGTTCTCATCTAGGAAAATTGAATCCCAACGGATTATGTACGAACCATCATCGTGTTACTTCTTAAACATCTAAACGTGAAATACCAGATGAACACCTGATAAGCCCGGAGGTAAACCCAACGCATAAGCTATCTCCCCCACACGTTTGAGAATCTCAAATGTCCCAATGAACCTCGGGCTAAGCTTGCCCCTCTTCCCAAACCTCATCACACCCTTCATGGGTGAGACTTTCAATAAAACTTGCTTTCCTTCCCTAAGCTCAACATCTCGGACCTTTCGGTCCGCATACTCCTTTTGCCTACTCTGTGCTGCTAAAAGCTTAGCTTGAATTACCTTCACTCTCTCTAAGAACTCTCTAAAAAGGTCCGTACTCCACGGTCGCACCTCAAACGCATCGAACCATCCAATAGGGGACCTACACCTCTTCCCATATAGTGCCTCAAATGGAGCCATGTCTATGCTCGAGTGGTAGTTATTATTATATGCGAACTCTGCCAATGGCAAGAACTGATCCCAGTGACCACCAAAATCCATCACACACACCCGAAGCATATACTCAAGAACCTGAATAGTCCGCTAGGACTGGCATTCAGTCTGAGGGTGGAAAGTTGTACTAAGGTCCAACTTAGTACCTAATTCCTCATGCATATGCTTCCAAAATTGAGATGTAAACGTTGTGCCCCTGTCGGACACGATGGAAATAGGGACCCATGTAGCCTAACAACCTCACGAATGTAGATCTTGGCTAATTTCTCTGCGTCATAAGTTATCCGAACCGGAATAAAGTGAGAAAACTTAGTCAACCTGTCGACAATAACCCATATAGAATCAAACTTCCCCAACGTCTTCGGAAGACCAACTACGAAATTCATAGGTATTCATTCCCACTTCCACTCAAGGATGGGCATCCTCTGAAGTGTACTTCCAGGTTTCTGATGTTCATACTTCACCTATTGGCAGTTCAAACACTGAGCAACAAACTCCACTATGTCATGCTTCATCCTTGCCCACCAGTAATGTTGCCTTAGATCTCGATACATCTTAGTAGCATCAGGATGAATTGAATACCTCGAACTGTGAGCCTCTGCTGGAATAGTCTTGATCACATCACCCATATGTGGCACGCAAACTCGCCCCTTAATCCATAACACACCTCTTCGTCGATCACGACTTCCTTGGCCTCACCACGCAATACCTTGTCGCGAATTTTACACAACTTAGCATTCTCAAACTGCTTAGCCTTAATCTGCTCCAGAAACAATGACTGAGCCTCAAAACAAGCCAACACCCTTCCTGTGTTAGAAATATTCAGCCTCATAAAACTGTTAGCCACAGTCTGAACCTTTTGAGCTAACGGACGCTCTGAAGAGATCAAACGAGCCAGACTTCCCATACTAGCTGACTTCCTACTCAGTGCGTCGGCCACCACATTTGCTTTACCAAGATGATGTAAAATGGTGATGTCATAATCCTTTAGTAGCTCCATCCATCTCTGTTGCCTAAAGTTCGGATCCCTCTGGGTGAATACATGTTACAAGCTGCGATGGTCAGTGTACACCTCACAATGGACACTATACAAGTAGTGCCTCCAGATTTTCAGCGCAAACACCACTATTGCCAATTCTAAGTCATGAGTAGGATAGTTCTTCTCATGTACTTTCAACTATCTAGAAACGTAAGCAATCACCTTCTTTTCTTGCATCAAAACAGCACCCAAACCAGAGCGTGAAGCATCATAATAAACAAAAAAATTCTTGTCCTCCACAGGCAATGCTAGAATAGGAGTTGTCGTCAACAATGTCTTGAGCTTTTGAAAGCTCTCCTCACACTTGTCTGAGTACTAAAAATGTACCTCTTTCTGAGTCCAAAGGGTCAAATGAGAACCAATAGAGACAAACCCCTTCACGAACCGATGATTATAGCTAGCTAGATCTACGAAACTGCGGATTTCGGTCACTGATGTAGGCCTAGCCCATTTCCTGCCTGAATTTTCTGCGGATCCACCATAATACCCTCCTTCGAAATTACATGTTCCAAGAAGGACACAAAAGATAACCAAAATTCACACTTGCAGAACTTAGCATACAACTTCTTCTCCTGCAATACCCTAAGAGCAATCTTCAAGTGTTTCTCTTGTTCCTCCTTACTTCTAGAATACATTAGGATATCATCAATGAACACTATCATGAAAGAATATAAATAGGAATTAAACACATTGTTCATCAAATCATGAACGCAGCTGGGGCATTTGTAAGCCCAAAAGATATAACTAAGAACTCATAGTGGTGATACCCTGACCTTCAGTCAATTTTAGAGAACAAAAAAACTCCCTGTAGTTGATCAAACAAATCTTCAATACGAGGGATAGGATACTAGTTTCGGATAGTGACCTTATTCATCTGACGATAATCAATACACATGCGCATAGACTCGTCCTTCTTTTTAACAAACAACACGGGAGCACCCTAAAGAGAGGCACTCGGGCGAATAAACCCCTTACTCAAGAGATCTTGCAACTGCTCTTTTAATTTCCTTAATTCTGCCGGTGCCATCCTATAGTGTGGAATAGAGATAGGACGAGTCCCAGGGTCTAAATCAATCCGGAAGTCAATATCACGGTCAGGTGGCATACCTGGCAAGTCCTTGGGAACAAATCCACAAACTCGCGTACCACTGGAACTGAATCAATAGATGGACTATCTACGCTGGTATCACGGATATGTGCCAAATAAGCTAAACAACCCTTCTCCACTAGCTTCTTAGCGCGATTGAAGGATAGTAAGATATCAATTCGAATCATTCAGATACCAATTGGAATCAAGTAACACGAAAGAAACAAAAAAAGAAAGATAAGGGAATTTTCCTAGTGTTCAGTAGCCTCTCGAAGATAAGTGCAGTACCGATCCTCAAGACTCTACTAGACTTGCCCTTGTACGATGATATAGATGAACCTAAAGCTCTGAAACCAACTTTGTCACGACCCGCCATGGCTGGCACCCACACTAACTCCTAGTGGGCGAACTAATATGCCTAACCTTCTACTTATTCAAGTCCATTTTTATTAACCAATTCATAACAAGTTAAACACAAGATAAATCAAAAGTAGTCATGCCATAAAATAATAACGTAATTGCGGAAGTCATAACTGTTACAATCCCAAAATTTGAAAGTCACCATACAAAGACCTAATCCAAAACATATCTAAGGAGTTCATACTGTCTAAAACAAATAAACATCAATATATGGAATGGAATAGACATTAGATAAAGAGGATCTTTAGGCGGCCTGGCATGGATAAAAGGTCACCTCACTGTTAGCAAATGGCCTTAACGCTAAATATGAGGTCTGGTAGCAGTCTCTAGATCATAATCTGCACTCAAAAAAATGCAACAAGGTAGTATCAGTACAAACACTATGTACCGATAGATATCATAGGCCGACTAAGATTAGTATTATGCATGAATCATAAAATCAATAACATAGACAGACCAGTCAACAACACATAATCAAATAGCCCAACAGCAAGTCAATCAATGATATTAACAATCAAGTCACCCAATGATATCAAAAAATAAGTCAACGGAAGCAACAACGAAAATAAGTCTACCAACAACATTCTCACTACTCAGTCACTGATTGCTCGTGTACATACATGCTAATTGGTGTCATTGCCCAATAGACATGACCTGCAGGGGACCCATATTGTCCATGTACCACTCATTTCGGAACGAACCTCGGACAACGAGCTCACAGCTAGGCCATATCCTTACCTCCGGTCAAATGTGCCTTTTCATAGCTATACATATTTATTGTCACATTTCTTTCAATAATCGATTTATCACTTGTACCTCAATTTCACCAAGAAGATAATATTAACTTCTCACCACAATTATGATGAACCTGTAGGTCACAACATATGGAATAGTAGCACTAGGCGCACATAATCACTCAATCAATAGCATATAGGAATTTTATCACACACATTATGCCTGAAGACTAGACATGCTTTCTCCTATTAATTTCACAACACATACAATTAACTAATAAAAGTGTAACTCAAGTAGACCATAACCTACCTCAACTGCTAAGCCGGGACTATGTGAATCACTCCGCTATATCCTTTCCCTTTCGTAAAGCCTCAAAACATTCAAAGTCTAGCAATTAAGATGCTAAATGAGTAACAAATACTCTGGTCAACAATATCAATACAATGAACACCCTTCCACCTTACCCCTTTCTAGTGGGTGAATGATTACTAGGCGTAAATCATCCTAACACTGGCCTTAGCGGTCACAAACTGTCAATTGATAAGGTTATTTAATTAAGTTATCTCTTACAAGCAGTTTCAATGGTCAAGCTACCATTTCTATGAAACCTAAGTCTCAATCCACTTAGTTCATGTCTCTAATGGTTTAATTCTTGATTAGAAAGTGATAACCCAAGCCTTTAGATGATAATCCCACAACAACAATCATAACCCACTAGCATTAAAAGTCTATTAAGTTCTAGGGTTACTATTCTCAATTCACCATTGTAGACCCATTAGAAGGATGATAATCTTTGAGATGAACGCGTAATGAAGGAAGGAATGGTTAAGACTTACCTCTCAAGAATATTCTTGCCCTAGCTTAGAATGTCACCCTAGGTGCTCCTTGAAAACTGTTTTGGAGGTTTATGAATAAAGAATTCAGAGCGAAGTGTTTAAAAATTGGGATTCTGTTCCTGTCGACTGCTGCAGCGGTCAAATTATCGCTGCAGTGGTCCCGCTATAGCTAGCAAGCACCCGCTGTAGCGGATCTCACTAAAACCTTCCCTTCGCCGTGGCGAGCCTGGTCCCGTTATAGTGCAACCACTACAGCTGTCCAGTGCCCACCATAGCAGACACCCACATTTTCGACTGACCGCGGCGGCGAGCGACCATCCACTATAGCAGCCCCGCCGCAGCGGTGCATCCCCCGTCGCAGCGGTACCATTGAGCTAGTGAGATTGCTAATTTCCATAGTTTTTCACTCTACCACCCAACATTTCATCCGAGGCCTCACAAACACAAACAAAATATGCACATTAATGTAAAAACACCATACGGACTCACCCGTGGCCTCAGAATTCTCATCGGAGGTCTAATTTCCTATGTCACCCCCAATGGACTCAATACAACCAAACAAAAATCACAAACAAGCCAATTTTTGAGTTCTTAGACTTCTACATTTGAGTTTCTATTAGCTCATTCTACCCTTGGAATGGTTCTATTTGTTAGGGTGATCCTAGATTTTCCATAATGATCGGGAGGGTCGTTACACCCCTATAAAAAATATACGAGAGTATTGAAGCATTGAAACTGGGGCAAAAGTTTTTGAGGTGGGACCTCAAAATTCCATAGTAAACAACATCACAGCTTACGAGAAAGTTCAGAGTTCTTCTATATGCTACACTTGGTCAGAATTTTTGAGGGGTGTCCTAAAAAATTCCCCTAAGGCTGCATTTCGACACCAGACAGGCTCGCACACCAAAAGGAGAAGCATCGGGACAGCAAGGCCAAGCCAACATGAATTAGTCTCCCAAACTAAGAATTTTTCTCTGAGTGCAGGAACAACGACTTTCTTGACCATAAATGGGAGAAATTTGTTGAAGAGGAATACCAAACTCTCCAGCAAAAGCAAAGACCCGCAGAGTGTGGTCAAAGATCGCCAAAAGCAACGAAAAACGTGGCCTGCCTCTACAACGAGCAGAGGACAGTCGACGGTTTTGAATATGCCATTAACCTTTCTACAAGTTTGTTTTAACTACGGTCACTAGCAAAGAGGCAACGTATCTACTAATCATTTTTTAAGTACAGGTCATACGAGTATCATAATGGACTTTGGTATGATTCAAAATTCAGAGAGGCATCAAGGTAATTTCCATATGTTCTAAGGCGAAGACGTAAGCGATGGCGGCCTAAATCTGCAAAAGGATAGCATTTGGCCACCCATGTCAACGAGTCTCAGAGGAATCATAAACCGTGTCGAACATATGATTTTCGGTATCTCAATTTACTTTTATGCGAAAATAGATATACTATTTGCTTACACGGAGGTGGGATTTACTATTTGTTTACCCGGAAGTGGGATTTGCTATTTGTTTACCCAAAAGTGGGATTTCCTATTTGTTTTCCCGGAAGTGGGATTTATTACTTGTTTGCCCGGAAGTGAGATTTTACTACTTGTTTACCCGCAAGTGGGACATTTACTTTTTAACGTATTTACTCCTCCACTTAGAAAGGGACGCATATGAGCTCGTCTACCTTAGAAAGGGGTGTATATTTTTTTGTCCACCTTAGAAAGGGACATACTCACTCACCTTAGAAAGGGACATCCTTGCTCGTCTACCTTAGAAAAGGATGTATATGTGCTCGTCCTCCTTAGAAAGGGGCGTATATTTATTTGTCCACCTTAGAAAAGGAGATACTTGCTCGTCCACCTTAGAAAGGAGCGTATATTTGTTTGTCCACCTTAGAAAGGGACATGCATGTTTGGCCACCTTAGAAAGGGACATACTTGTTCATCCACCTTAATGTTATGTTCATACTGCATTATCTACTGATAAGGTTTCCTCAGCTTGTGCGGTTAAACAAGTTAAGGGGATACATTTGCATGCGGAGAGGGCCATATTCATACAAACATGCCAAGAGGGCCATATTCATACAAACGGCCAAGAGGGCCATATTCATACAAACGGCCAAGAGGGCCATTTCATACAAACATGCCCAGAGGGCCATATTCATACAAACACTGCCGTAAGGCCATGCATTCATACAAATTATCAAACATAATAAAAGGGTCAAAGCAATATAAATCCGATCAGATAACCGCAGTTTTTGCTCCGAAGGTCAAAGCGATGTAAATCTGATCAGACGACTGCAGTTTTTGCTCCAAAAGGTAAGGCGATGTAAATTCGGTCAGATGGCTGTAGTATTCATCATCAAAATCAATCACAATGTTACTCAACATGTGGGAGCAGTTTAACAGCTACCAAGAAGAGGAGCAGGCTGACCAGACCAGAACCAGATGCATACAGAGCAAACGTAGAACCTTTTTCTTAGCAGCGAACCGGGGCACATTGCAGAACAGAGGAGCAGACTCTTCGGGCGAGAGTTGAGGATCACCTTTTGACCACCACCAAACTACACCCTTGTAGAAGGTATGTAGGTGTTTTTTCCATGTCAAAACCACTCTCCAAAAAGGCAAGGGTTGCTATCTTTGAGTTTCGCATTCAGTGCAATCTCTCAACCTACACTGGGGCATCATCAGTCTTTCTTTCAAATCTAGGTGATGACATACTTAAGTTATACAAAATTATGTCTATGCAAGGACTTAATTATGAGTGTGAAGCGTTCCACATTCATAGGTTAGAAGTTGCAAGCCTCTTTTCCGTACTCAAAAGATCTGAAGTCATCTATCTCAAACCAAAGGTTACATCTGCATAAGGAATACCCTTCTCTACCGATCGAGTCGAACTACATACGGCCTGATTCCTGAGGACGAGAAATGTAGGCAAACTCACTATCAGAGCTCAGCCGTAGTTTAAACTCCCCCAATCTTGTCCCAAGTTTGAATCTCATAAATTCGGAACATGGGCAATTTGCAAAAAATCGAGTCGAACTACAAGTGGCCTGAATTCTCATGTAGCCTGAGATATGTAGGAAACCCACTGCCAGGGTCCGGCCGTAATTTTCAAATTCAGATGCTTTTTTCGCTTTAAGAGATAAGTCGAGTTGGTCGAAAAAAAATCGGGTTTGTCAAATTTAGTTGCCCAAGGATGGCTCCGCCATCCCTGCACAATGAAGGGGCAGTTGTAGACACCCAATTTTCCCCTCCAAAATTCAAATTAATTGGTCAAGCTTCTTGAGCTTTAAACAAAGTGAAATACTTATTCAAAAAAATCAAAAATAATTTTTAAAACTGCTTTTGGTGATGTATTTCCATTTTATATGGCAAATTGATCTAATATATATTATGTATATTTTACGTATGATTTTAAGTATAAATTAGATCAATTCTATCAAGTTGAAGGTCAATTTTATATATATATATATAAAAAAAAGTGTTTAATTGAGAACGTTTTTTTTTTTGCCGATTCTTAGTCTTTTGCGACTTAATCACTACAGTTAGTCCGTTTTGAAAATAAAGGTTTCACTTTGTTAAAGTTAAGATGCTTATCTAATTAATTGTATAATTAATTCATCTCAATTTTACTCCAAACCGACTTAATTTCAAGAATATTGGTTTTAATGGGGAAAAAATAAATACATTTTGAGTAAATTGGTTATGATTGAAATGATTTTGGCTATGGCTCAAAGAAGAAATTGGTTATTATTTAAATTCCAAGGCTAGCCACTTTTAATCTTAAACCTTCCCTCTTATATCTCTTGTTTCAGACCAATTCCTCAGGCCCAATTTATGCATAACCCGGCCCAGTACTTCATTAATTCCAAGCCTTTGAGTTATTCTTCATTTTCATAATACACCAAAGCCAACTACGCACAACCCAAAAAGGTTAACCCTAGCCGTTTGAATAAACCAGGGAGAACATAGTTGGCAAAAGCATTTTTGGAGAAGATTCCAAGTGCTTTTAGCAACCACAGCCTTTGCTTCATTGATTTGGGCAAGGAAATTTATTGTTCTTTGTCATCTTTTTCAGCCCGAACGGTAACCTGTAATTTCCTTTTACTTTTCTTCAAATCATTCAATTTTTTCGTTTTTTTCTTTTCCGTTAAGATTCAGATTTCAAACAATTCTTGAAAAAAATTCAATTTGAAGTCCGTGTTGCATTTTTCCGTCATCGCTTGAAAAGCTCAAACACTAGCATTTGGGGTTCTATAAAAAGAACCCCAGTGTCTTCATTCAGAGGAGAGGAGGACACACCACCACTCAACTAGAAGACATCTTGAGTCTGAGCTTTGAGATTTGTTTGGTGTTCTTAAGTTCAAACTTTGATATTTTTTTTCGTCATCGAGTCTGAGCTTCTATTGGCAGGAAGCCAAAATGAACTTCGTCGGTGAAGTTCAAAGGTGATTCTCATCCCTCATCGCCCCCGTCGCTGCTCGGCAAAAAGGTAATCTTCATCATTTATTTTTATTTTTAGTTTTGTTCTGATGTAATTTGTAGCCATTCCGTTTGCTTGATGTAGTTTGCAGTATTTTAGTTTCGCTTGTAGTTCATAGTTTTGTTGCTGTTAAGATTCAATGTTGAGTAATTTTTCCTTCTCTCTTTTAATTATTTTTCTTAATTCTGGTTTTATTCTGGCTTTATTTCTTATACATTCGATGTAGTTTTTTTCAATTGTTGAATTCCTTGTGAGAGATTTGGTATTTATTTAGAATCATTAAGTTCTTTTTTTTAAGGTTTAGATTTTTGGTTTTCTGTTAAGTTTCAATATATATGCAAGCCTAAATTTTGCTTTCTTTGTTATTTACTTATACCATGGGTTATTTTAATACTTCTCCATAGTAATGTCTATATGTTCTCTTTGAATAAGCATGAAGTAGGATATTATCCTATTGCTCTTAACATTTTACATCTCAGATTACATCCCGAAAAAACTAAATGTGTTTGGGCTAAAATCATGTCCTTATTCTAGTTTGGTTTACACTCGGAAAATTTTCTTCCTTTGACTGTTAAGACAATGCTAGTTTGACTCCATATAATTTTAACCATGTTCAATCCTCTTTGTTTTAGCTGACCCTAATGTAGTTGATGTCAAGTTAATTGTATCTTTACTATCTCATTTAGTTATATTATGAAACACCTCTTTGGCTCCATGCGATTTGTTCTGTATGTGTAGTTTGTTTAAACTTACTACAACACCATTTATGCATGAAATATGCGATGCTTTAATTAGTTTGAAGCTTATAATGTGTGGAATTGTTAGCTTCTTCTTTACTTTCCTTTTCGTTTGTTAAAGTTTGTTTTTTGGTCATGCATTCTTTTCTGGAAAACTGAGTCCGAGATAAATGGTCACACAACAGGGAAAAGTTAAGTATTGAACTACATTTAGACCTTAACTAATATATCACTCTTAATGTTAGCAAAATATGTTTTCTGACTTATATTTAAATATGTTTTAAACAAAGTGGCTCTACTCTCCTTTAGTTTCAGTTTTAGCTAATCACCATTTGAGTTAATAAAGTTTTGAGTCAATCTGCCCTGCTTATTTTGAAGGAGATTAAGTGTAGCATCATCATTTGAAAGGGAGAAAATATGATTTAAAGTTCAAAGAGTTTAATTGTTCTATGCAATTTCTGATAGTTAAGGTCTTAGCCCTAGTTTAAGTGATGAAACTTATATAATAAAGGACCAGTAAGATTACCTATGTAAGTCTTTGTTTGTTCAGTGAAGTTTCAATGTCCTCTGTGATTAACTTTTTATGTTTGTACGGTCTGCTAGTTGCTTTCTCTTCTTTAATTTTAGTTTCTTTTGGGAACAAGTTCTCGATAATCTTAAGCGTTAAACATGTTGGTTTAGTTTTGCCTAAGTACATCTGAGGTATAGTTTATTTCAAGTTCAAATGAGCTTTACATTGTCTACTTTCTAGTTTTTCTTTGAACTTAAGCATTGGTTTGTTTTAGTTCATAAAAGCATGTGAGATCATGATCTAGGTCTTATTTAATATTATATGGCACTAGTTAGTATTGGCTGGGCTTAATAATCAAAATGTTTGTTCAAAACTCTATCATGTTGTGTGTACCAGTGCTGGGCATTTTCTTTAAGATTCAGTGATACTCTCTTCCATTTTCTTCATTGTTTAGTTTTTTTTTTTAAACCAACATGAAATTAATTAGGATGTTCTTCTTAAAACTGTTATGCTAGAATCTGAATTTATAGGATTTAACTTAGCACTAGATTATCATATTTAAAGTTTAAGCTTTAGTTGTTTATGTTAGTATTAATGTATCAAAAAATGTGTTTTCTAGAAGTTGCATTTATCTATGCCTAGCTGATCTGTTTGCCCAATGTTAATTCAGTCTCCAGTGAGTGCCTTGAGTCCATTATATGTTCCACTTTGAATTTAATTGAGGACCTTAAGGAAAATGACCTGATCTTATCCCTATGTAAGATGTTCCAAATGTAGACAAGTAATTCGGGAATTCACTTTGTCCTTGGCAATATTTTATTCTCCTATGTTTGCCCATTTAAATTAGTGAAGCATGATTGAAATATGTTGTTACGTCTTTAGCATGCTATGACCAAACTGCGTAACTTTCTTTTGTGCAATCAATGGCATGACTGAAATTTCTACCTGCAAATCAAGTTTATTCTCTAGAGGATCAAATGGTTGTAAGTTACATTTGCCCGATCGCATTATATTTAGATCATTTTTGTTCCTAGAAAATATTTTGGTTGAGTTCATATATGAGTGGTTACAATTTGATTCAAGTAATCAACTTGAGCGGTACTAATTCTTTCTTCCTTTCTTCTATTTCTATGCATGAAAATCTTGAGACGAGTCCAACTGGACTTATGCATTTTCCTTCGCATTATGTCGTTGGGTTGGAAGCCCAACATTGCATTACGAGTCAGACCACACATATTGAAGGCCCAACCATGGGTAAAATGGCAACTTGTGGGCTTCGGTAGGCTGTCAAGACCCATTTTGACTAAGTCATGCGGGCACATACCTTTTCCACCTCGGTAAGTGAACCCTCAACACAACGACAATGAAAGGCACGAATAATAAATCAAGCAAGAAGAAAGGATGATTACGTAAGTCTCACAATAATATATAATAGAAATAGTGCAGAAATAAGGAAACAGCCCCAGCGTCTGATCTAAGTCATACAAGGGCATCTAAAAGAAATAAATACAAGTCTGGAATAATATAATAATACATCAATCTGTCTATGTCTCAGAGTAGAAAAGTAAGACATAATGATAAGAGGAGTCTTCAAGGCGGCGAACGACTCGTGCTCACCCTGGAAACTCGATGCGAAGCTAAAGGCGATTTTCAGCCACGGGAGACGGAGGAAGACCCAACCTGGTACTGTGCATTCATAAAAGAATGCAGCAAGTGCAGATCAGTACAAAACCACAGTACTGGTAGGTATCATAGGCCGACTAAGTATAGTTAACATAATTCAGACAATAAAGCAAGATAGGCAAATAAACCAACAAGTATAAGTCAAACATAATCGAAGCCAAGTACACGTCATTGCCTAAGTAGAGCATCTAATCCCAAATGTGCCAAGCCTTAATATGTTAAATCCGAATCCAACATAACAAGCAAACACGAAATCATCTCAATGTAAGTCGTGATGCAATGCAATGCAATAATGTATGAATACAATGCAATGCCATGCAAATGTTGTGTAAACATGTACTCCGGACAAAAATATCAACATCTTGGTAGGACAACTCAAGGTGACTCGCGAAGTCTAAGTGCCACTCGTCCCGGATCTTTTCCCAATAGACAGACGAGACCCGAATCTTTGCCCACTGGGGTTCTCACCGGCACCACCCTGGGGGACCCGCGGAGTCCATGCACTAACTCAATCCACGATTCCGGGACTAATATTGGATATCGAACTCTCACGTCACTCTCATTTAAAATCCGAGCCCAGCTCATCACAGCGTTTCATCAAGTCCCAACAAGGTATCAGCAGAATATCATGAGAGTGCGTGCAATGCATGTATCAGCATCAATAATCAGGTCAATATCACAAGTACCAAACAAGGGTACGCCAACAATATATAAGTGTCACAAGTACCAACATAGGTATGTCAACAATATCATAAAAGACTACACAAGTCATATCGAACCCTATCCTCGTATCAACATCAACCCGTAAGATACTTCACAATCAAGATGGAACAACATCTTTCAATATCTACTAACAGCACGTGGCATCAAGCCAACACAACGGAACAATCAAGTCACAACACAATGGGGTGGCTAGCCCCAATCACGCAACAGGGCCCAACCTAAGACAATATCCAACCCAACTTCATACCCGAAGGTTTACATGCTTTTCCGACAATATTATCTAAATATATGCTTCGCTACATAAAGTCTCACCAAGGGTAAGCAATAACCTACCTGGATGGATGAACAGCAACAACCGACAAATCACTCTTTTGCCTTGCCTTTCCGCTATGCCTCAAGATCAAAGAAGTCTAGGCATATTCGAACTCTAGAGTAGAAATCATAAAGAACGATACTAATATTGCTATCATTCAATTTAGGTCGAATCTAACCCTAGAATTTGGGGAACCGGGGCCTAGAAGGTCAAAATGGGAAATTCGGGAGTAAAATATCAAATTAAGCACTAGGTGATCATAGCCCAACAACTAATTGCTAAATTAACTCATGAATTCACCTAATTTTGAGATTCAAGCACAACCCCCCAATTTTGGGTATAAACCCTTACCCTTTGATTCAAGAATTCAACACTAATAATGGAAGATAAATGATTAACAACCTTAGATTAATCAAAATCTAGCATAAACTCCTTTAATTTCAGCATTAATAAGCCTAGATAGAACATTCATTAACTGCACTTTTATCTTCCATTACTAAGGAATTACTAAGGAAAGAGGAATCTATGATGATTAGGAATAAGGAATTAGTAAAGAGGATTAGGAGAACTTTCCACCACGAACCTTCACCAATAATCTCCAAGAACAGTCCCCAAGAGCTCTATTTTCATAATGGTATTAAATGATACACTAAGGGCTTATTTAATACACAGTTAATAAAATAACAGGCCCGATACCGCCACGACGGTATCGGGGCCGCAACAGAGTCGCCGCCCCAGCGCCCTCACAAATCGCTGGGACAGTCTGGGCCAAATCACACTTGGCCTCCCCAGCGGCCATCCCGCCGTAACAGCGGTGCCGCTGGGACGGTACTGATGCTGCATTGGCGGATACCAGGTACCAGAAACGCAACTAATTTCCTAAGTCTCAATCAAAATCCCGAACCACTCCCGAGGCCATCTGCTCACAAACCACATATACAAACCCACAAAAAAACACGCTACGAACATACTCGTGGCTTCGAAATTTCAAATGGAGGTATCGTTGATCGAGTCAACCCCCGATACCTCATTTCTAATTTCCCAACCCAAGTCCCAAAATGCATCCAAGTGCATTGGGAACCAAACCAGATATACACACAAGTTTTAAATGACCATCCGGACCTATCAGAATCGATGAATTTTCAAAAAATGTCTGTTTACCCAAAAGTCAATTCTTCTTCGCTTAAAGTCCATATTTCACAAAAAGTCACCCGAATCAAGTCTAGACACCTCGGAAAGCGTGGCAACATTCCCTCGAGTCAAAATGAGCTAACCAAGCTCATAATAGGGGCGAAAAAGCTGAAAAGATTATAATGACCAAACGGGTCGTTACATCAGATAACAATTGAACCATCGCTCGTCCTCGAGCGAATAAGAGAAAAGGAGCGAAAAATACCTGAATCAGTGAAGAACCGGGGATATTGGCTACATGTTAGACTCGGTCTCCCAAGTAGCCTCCTCAATGGGACGGTGCTTTCATTGCACCTTCACAGATGCAATCTCTTTCGACCTCAACTTTCGAACCTGCCTATCCAAGATCACGATAGTCTCCTCCTCATAAGTCAAATTCTCATCAAGTAATATAGGTACCGTCGGCATGGTACTTCTTCAACATCGAAACATGAAAAATCGGATGAACTGCCGCCAAGCCTGGCTGCAATGGCAACTCATAAGAAACATCTCCCACACGGTAGACAATCTCAAATGGGCCAATATACCTGGGGCTCAACTTGACCCTCTTACTAAACCTCATAACACCCTTCATGGGTGAAACCTTCAGTAGAACCTGGTCACCACAGCAAACTCCAAATCCCGAACCTTCCGGTCTGCATACATCTTTTGCCGACTCTGAGCTATCAAAAGTTTTGCCTGAATAACTCTCACTCTATTAAGGGACTCTCTTAACAGATGCGTACCCCAAGGTCGAGTCTCGAACCCATCCAACTAGCCAACCGGAGATCTACATGTCCTACCATATAAAACTTTAAAAGGCGTTATGCTAATACTCCAATGATAATTGTTATTGTACACAAACTTTACCAATGGTAAGTGTTGATCCCAATGACCACCAAAATCAATAACACACGCTTTCAACATGTCCTCGAGCACTTGGATGGTCCGCTCGGATTGGCCATCGGTCTGGGAATGAAAAGCTATACTGAGATCCAATCGGGTGCCTAACTCCTCATTAAACACCCTCCAGAATCGGGAAGTGAAGATAGTACCCCGATCAAATACAACAGAAATAGGAACCCCATGCAACCTCATAATATCCCGAATGTGCAACTTGGCTGACTTCTCCGCGGTATAGGAAACATGAACTGGAAAAAAGTGAGCGGACTTAGTCAACCGATTAGTTATTACCCAAATAGAGTCAAACTTGCCCAGGGTCTTCGGAAGACCCACAACAATATCCATGGTAATCCTCTCCCACTTCTCGGGAATGGGCATCCTCTGAAGCATACCACCGGGTCGCTGGTGCTCATACTTTACTTATTGACAATTACCACACTTAGCCACGAAATCAACTATATCTCTCTTTATCCGACGCCACCAATAGTGCTGTCTCAAATCATGATACATCTTAGTCGCCCCCGGATGAATGGAATAGCGAGAGCTATAAGCCTCGAACAAGATCAACTGAATTAAATCACCGACACGAGGAACGCACACGCGCCCCTTAATCCTCCAAATGCCCTTAGAACCAATCACAGTCTCCTTGGCCTTCACCCCTCAAAACTTTGTCACGAATCTTGCTCACTGAGCATCCTCAAATTGATGAGTGTTGATCTGATCCAATAAAGATGACCTTGCCTCTACACAAGCCAAAATCCTGCTTGGGGCTGAAATATCAAGGCGAACAAAATTGTTGGCCAGAGTCTGAACCTCCATGGCCAACGATCACTCAAAAACAATCAAACGAGCTAAACTCCTCATACTCACTGCCTTGCGACTTAAGGCATCAGCCACAACATTGGCTCTCATGGGATGATAAAGAATAGAGATGTCATAGTCCTTCAGGAAATCCATCGATTGGCGCTGCCTGGAATTAAGATCTCTTTGGGTAAACATATGTTGAAGACTACGGTGATCGGTGAAAATCTCACAATGGACACCGTACAAATAGTGCCTCCAAATCTTCAAAGTGAAGACTACGGCCAACAACTCCAGATCATGTGTAGGGTAATTCTTCTCATGAATCTTCAACTGATGGGAAGCATAAGCTATCACTCTACCTTCCTGCATCAACACAGCACCCAAACCCACACGAGAGGCATTATAAAAGACCACGAAATCCTTACTCTCCATGTGTAATGCTAAGATCGAGGCTGAGGTCAAAATAGGCTTGAGCTTTTCAAAGCTCTCCTCACAATCATCTGACCACTGGAAGGGAACATCCTTTTGAGTCAATCTGGTCAAATATGAAGCAATAGTAGCAAAACCATTCACAAAGCGACGGTAATAGCTGGCCAATCCCACAAAACTACGAATCTCAGTAACAGTAGTGGGCCTCGCCCAACCCCTCATAGCCTCAATCTTTTATGGGTCAACCATAATCCCATTTTTAGACATAACATGGCCCGAGAATGCCACATACTCTAACTAGAACTCACACTTAGAAAATTTAGCAAACAAGCTATAATTCTTCAACAACCCAAGAATAGAACGAAGATGGCTCTCATGGTCATCTCTACTCTTGGAATACACCAAAATGTCATCAATAAACACAATCACGAAAGAATCAAGGAATGGCCTAAAGATGTCATTCATCAAAGTCATAAACGCAGCCGGGGCATTGGTAAGCCCAAAAGACTTCACCAGAAACTCATAGTGTCCATATCTCGTCCGAAAGGCTGTCTTCGGAATATCCTCCGTCCTGATCTTCAACTGGTGGTAGCCTGAACGCAAATCAATCTTTGAAAACATCGAAGAACCCTGAAGCTGGTAAAACAGATCATCAATACGAGGGATAGGACAATTATTCCGAATGGTTACCTTGTTCAGCTGGCGATAATCAATGCACATCTTCATGGTCCCATCCTTCTTCTTCACAAATAACACAGGAGCACCCCAAGGGGAGACACTCAGTCTAATGAACCCCTTGCTTAATAAATCCAGTAACTGCTCCTTAAACTCCCTCAACTCGGCAGGTGCCATTCGATATGGCAGAATAGAAATAGGGCAAGTGCCTGGATCCAAGCCAATACAGAAATCAATGTCACGATCAGGTGGCATACCCCGCAGATCCATTGGGAATACCTCTGCGAATTCGCTCACAATAGGAATAGACTCAAGGGGTGGAGACTCAACAGTCGTGTCTCGCACATGAGCTAAATAGGCTAAACACCCCTTATTGACTAACTTCTTCCCTTGATGGAAGGAAATGATCTTCTTCGGAGCGAGACTAAGAGTACCCCTCCACTCAAGCCTAGGAATGCCCGGCATGGCTAAAGTGACTGTCTTGGCGTGACAGTCCAATATCGTGTAATAAGGAGAAAGCCAGGACATTCCCAATATAATAATAAAGTCCACCATATCGAGAATCATCAAATCTACCCAAGTGTTATAACCCATAAAAGTAACCAAACAAGACTAGTAAACTCGATCAACAATCCACAGAATCTCCGACCGGAGTAGACACATGAATAGGTATATCTATACTATCACATGGAAAATCCTAAAGAATGGCATGATATGTAGATACGTACGAATAGGTGGATCCAAGATCAAATGACGCAGATACTGCTCTATGATGGACAGAAATAGTACCAGCAATAACATCATCTAAGGCCTCTACCTCGAGTCTACCCGAAAATGAGTAACAACGATCCCCACCACGTCCAGTCTGAGATTCTCCTCTCGCACTTTGGAACCCACCTCAAGTTGTCTGGGATCCACCTCTGGAATCCTAAGAACCACCACAGCCTGACAGAGTGCCGCCCCTCTAAGAAGCGCCGCCTCGACCCACAGATGATATCGGAGTCCTCTGTGGCTGAAAATCCCGTCGGGGTGTGGAACACCGCCTAACAATATGTCCAACCTCTCTACATGAAAAGCAGATCATAGGGTACGAAGGCTGATAAACTGAAGATGAGGACCCGGATGAAACAACCCTATCTACTGGTCTGGAAAATGAACTATCAGAAGCTCTCTTTCTAGGTGGCTCACTGGGGGAAGTCTGTAAAGCTGAATGTATAGGACGGCCGGAATATGGATGATGCGGCCTAGAAGACTAACCAGCGCCCCTTGAACTAGAACAACCATAAATCCCAATCTGATGTGATCTCTTGTCACCATCACTAAATACACGGGCCTTAGCGCCCTTAACCATATAAGCATGCTCGATGATGGACTGGAAGGAAGCCCCCATAGCCTCCATCTGAAGGCAAGGAATCTATAGAGAGCCGACTAGCCCACCAAAAAATGCCTGATCTTGTCGGGCTCAGTAGGGATCAAATGAGTGAAAAAACGGGCAAGATATATAAAACGGGTCACATAGGTCTCCAAAGACATATCCCTCTGCTCAAGATGTAGAAACTCTTCCCTAGACGCCTCTCTCAAAGACCGGGGCACATACTTCTCAAGAAAGGCCCAGAGATCTTTATCGCCGTTGTCCTACCACAGAAGCCCTGCCCCTGCCTGGGGTAGCCCCGCGCCCTTTGGCTAACGCGCGCCCTCGGGTGCCAGCCATAGTTGCGGGTTTTGGCACCTGATCTCGGGCCATAGTAGCTCGAGTCATCACCATCTGTGAGAGAAGAGATAAGAGTCAGATACCAATTTGATATTTACATATACCAATTTGATCTTTACAGATACCAATTAGAATAAATTAGCACGAAAGAATGAAAGAAAGTGAGGTTTCTTATATGTCCCAAAGCCTTCCCATAGCCTCTCATAGATAAGTACGGAGCTAATCATACCGATCCACCAGACTCTACTAGACATACTCTTGTATTATAGACCGGATAACCTAGGGATCTGATACCAACTTCTCACGATCCATTTTGACTATGTCGTGTGGGCACTTACCTTTCCCACTTCGGTAAGCGAACCCTCAACCCAACGACAATGAAGGACATGAATAATAAATCAAGTAAGTGGAAAGGATAATTACGTAAGTCTCACAATAATATATAATAGAAATAGTGTGAAAATAAGGAAATATGCCCAGGGTATAATCTAAGTCATACAAGAGCATCTAAAAGAAATAAATACAAGTCTGGAATAATAAAATAATACCTCAATCTGTCTATGTCTCATAGTAGAAAAGTAAGACATAATGATAAGAGGAGTCTTTAAGGCGGTGAACGACTCGTGCTCACCCTGGAAACTCGATGCGAAGCTATAGGCGATTGTCAGCCACGGGAGACGGAAGAAGACCCAACCTGGTACTGTGCATTCATAAAAGAATGCAACAAGTGCAGATCAGTACAAAACTACAGTACTGGTAGGTATCATAGGCAAACTGAGTATAGTTAACATAATTCAGACAATAAAGCAAGATAGGCAGATAAACCAAAAAGTATAAGTCAAACATGATCAAAGCCATCCTAAGAAGAGGATATAATCCCAAATGTGCCAAGTATCAATATGTCAAATCGGAATCCAACATCACAAATAAACACCAAATCATCTCAATGTAAGCCGTGATGCAATGCAATTCAATAATGTATGATTGTAATGCAATGTCATGCAAATGTTGTGTACACATGTACTTTGGACAAAAATATCGATATATCGTTAGCACAACTCTATGTGACTCGCGAAGTCTAAGTGCCACTTGTCCCGGATCTTTGCCCAACAGACAGACGAGACCCGGATCTTTGCCCACGGGGGTTCTCACCGGCACCACCCTGGGGGACCCGCGGAGTCCATGCACTCACTCAATCAATGATTCCGGGACTAACATCGGATATCGGACTCTCAAGTCACTCATTTAAAAATCGAGCTCAGCTCATCACAGTATTTCATCAAGTACCAACAAGGTATCAATAGATTATCATGAGAGTGTATGCAATGCATGTATCAGCATCAATAATCAGGTCAATATCACAAGTACCACTAATGGGTATGCCAACAATATATAAGTGTCACAAGTATCAACATAGGTGCGCCAACAATATCATAAAAGACTACACAAGTCATATCGAACTTTATCCTCATGTCAACATCAACCCGTAAGATACTATAATATCACAATCAAGATGGAACAACAGATTTCAATATCTACTAACAGCACGTGGCATCAAGCCAACACAACGGAAAAATCAAGTCACAACACAACGGGATGGCTAGCCCCAATCATGCAACAGGGCCCAACCTAAGACAATATCCAACCCAACTTCATACCTGAAGGTTTACATGCTTTCTCCGATAATATAATCTAAATGTATGCTTCGCTACATGAAGTCTTACCAAGGGTAAGCAGTAACCTACCTGGATGGCCGAACAACAAGCACCGACAAATCACTCTTTTGCCTTGCCTTTCCGCTGAGCATCAAGATCAAAGAAGTCTAGGCATATTCGGAATCTAGAGTTGAAATCATAAAGAACGATACTAATATTGCTATCATTCAATTTAGGTCAAATCCAACCCTAGAATTTGGGAAACGAGGCCCACAAGGTCAAAACAGGAAATTCGGGAGTAAACTATCAAATTAACCACTAAGTGATCATAGGCCCAACAGCTAATTGCTAGATTAACTCATGGATTCACCTAATTTTTAGATTCAGGCAAAACCCCAATTTTGGGTATAAACCCTAACCCTTTGATTCAAGAATTCAACACTAATAATAGAAGATAAATGATTAACAACCTTAGATTCATCAAAATCTAGCATAAACTCCTTCAATTTCATCATTAATAAGCCTAGATAGAACATTCATTAACTCTACTTTTATCTTCCATTACTAAGGAATTACTAAGGAAAGAAGAATCTATGATGATTAGGAACAAGGAATTAGTAAAGAGGATTAGGAGAACTTACCACCAAGAACCTTCACCAATAATCTCCAAGAACAGTCCCCAAGAGCTCTATTTTCGTAATGGTATTAAATGGTAGACTAAGGGCTTATTTAATGCATACTTAGTGAAATAACAGGCCCGATACCGCCGAGCCGCAACAGTGTCGCTGCCGCAGCGCCCTTACAGAACACTGGGACGGTCTGGGCCAAAGCACACTTGGCCGCCCCAGCAGCCATCCCGCCGCAATAGCGTCGCCCCTAGGACAACACTAGTGCCGCATTGGCGGACACCAGGTACCAGAAACCCAACTAATTTCCTAAGTGTCAATCGAAATCCCGAACCACTCCCGAGGCCATCTGCTCACAAACCACTTACACAGAAACACATAAAAACATTCTACGAATGCACTCGTGGCCTCGAAATTTCCAACGAAGGTCTCGTTGACCGAGTCAACCCCCGATACCTCATTTTCAATTTCCCAACCCAAGTCCCAAAATACATCCTAGTGCATTAGAAACTGAACCAAATATACACACAAGTTTTTATCGACTATCCGGACCTCTCAGAATCAACAAATTTTTGAAAAAGGTCCATTTACCCAAAAGTCTACTTTTAGTCAATTCTTTTTCGCTTAAAGTCCATATTTCACAAAAGGTCGCCCGAATCAAGTCTAGACACCTCAGGAAGCGTGTCAACGGTCCTCTTGTATCAAAATGAGCTAACCAAGTTGAGAAAGGGGGCGGAAAAGCCGAAAAGACTATAACGAATAAACGGGTCGTTACATAAGCCCACTAGCCTAAACCTTTCTTCCTTATTTTTGCAAGTCTTATTTATGTATGTATTGTAAAATGCTATGTAAATATTGGAACCCATATGATTGGAACTTAGTTGAGTTAGGTAAAACGATGTGTATATCGTTTAGAACGAATAGGAACCTGAAAACATTTTCAAAACTCGGACCCAACGAAAGATAAAGAATATCATCTATGAAAAGAATAAAACAATAAAAATATTTTTTATTTCATGTGTAAAAGCCAAAAATGGAAATAGTGGATTATATATTTTGAGAAAGTTAACTTTTCTTAAATTTCTGAAAATTACCAAACAATGGGAATTTGTTGAGAAATTCAATTTTCTTATTTTTCAGAAATTACAAAAGAGTTAATAGAAATTCTGAATTCAAAAAAGTGAGATTTATTGAAAATAATTTCAAAATTAGTTTAAAGGACTCAAATTACCTTTTTTTAGAAAAAATTCTTAGGGCCCCAAGGCCACTCTAACTGGAATAAACAAAGGGAATTTCATTTGAATTTTAAATTTGAGGAAAAAATTCAAGAAGGGGTATATTTGGACCTTGATTTTTAGGAGAGATGGCTTTGGTTAGAATATGGTTGACCCAATTGAGCTGAAAAG